>NC_043957.1:5149690-5318365 GCF_902148855.1 Sphaeramia orbicularis
TAAACGCGTCGTCATGTGACACGTTACAAACCTGTCATAAACGCGTCGTCGCGTTACAAACGTGTCAAACGTGTCAAACGCGTCGTCGCGTGACGCATTACGAACATGTCATAAACGCGTCGTCGCGTGACGCGTTATGAACATGTCATAAACGTGTCGTCGCGTGATGCGTTATGAACACGTAAGAGATGTGTCGTCGCGTGACGCGTTACGAACACGTAAGAGATGTGTCGTCGCGTGACGCGTTACGAACACGTAAGAGATGTGTCGTCGCGTGACGCGTTACGAACACGTAAGAAATGTGTCGTCGCGTGACGCGTTACGAACACGTAAGAAATGAGTCGTCGCGTGACGCGTTATAAACATGTAACAAACGCATCGTCGCGTGACGCGTTAAAAACGTGTAATAAACACGTCGTCGCGTGACACGTTACAAACCTGTCATAAACGCGTCGTCGCATTACAAACGTGTCAAACGCGTCGTCGCGTGACGCATTACGAACATGTCATAAACGCGTCGTCGCGTGACGCGTTATGAACATGTCATAAATGTGTCGTCGCGTGACGCGTTATGAACACGTAAGAGATGTGTCTTCGCGTGATGCGTTACGAACACGTAAGAAATGTGTCGTCGTGTGACGCGTTACAAACATGTAAGAAATGTGTTGTCGCGTGACGCGTTATAAACACGTAAGAAATGAGTCGTCGCGTGACGCGTTATAAACATGTAACAAACGCGTTGTCGCGTGACGCGTTAAAAACGTGTAATAAACACGTCGTCGCGTGACGCATTATAAATGTGTCATAAACGCGTCGTCGCGTGACGCGTTATCAACATGTCATAAATGCGTCGTCGCGTGATGCGTAATAAACGCGTCATAAAGACGTCGTCGCGTGACGCGTTACAAATGTGTCACAAACGAGTCGTTGTGTGATGTGTTACAAAGGTGTCATAAACGCGTCGTCCCGTGACGCGTTATAAACGTGTCATAAACGCGTCGTCGCGTGATGCGTTAAAAACGTGTCACAAACGTGTCGGCGCGTGACACGTTATAAATGTGTCATAAACGTGCTGTCGCGTGACGCGTTATCAACGTGTCATAAACACGTCGTTGCGTGACGCGTTATCAACGTGTCATAAATGCGTTGTCGCGTGACGCGTTACAAACACGTACGAAATGTGTCGTCGAGTGACACGTTATAAACACGTAACAAACGCGTCATCGCATGACACGTTACAAACGTGCAATAAACACGTCGTTGCGTGACGTGTTAAAAATGTAATAAACACCTCATCGAGTGACACGTTATAAACGTGTCATAAACGCGTCGTCGCGTGACGCATTAAAAACGTGTCACAAACGTGTCGTCACGTGACGCGTTATAAATGTGTCATAAACGTGTCATAAACGTGTCGTCGCGTGACGCGTTATAAACGTGTCAAACATGCCGTCGCGTGACGCGTTATAAACGTGTCGTCGCGTGACGCATTACAAACGTGTCATAAACGCGTCGTCGCGTTACAAACGTGTCAAACACGTCGTCGCGTGATGCATTACGAACATGTCATAAACGCGTCGTTGCGTGACGCATTACGAACATGTCATAAACGCGTCGTCACGTGACGCATTACGAACATGTCATAAACGCGTCGTCGCGTGACGCGTTATGAACACGTAAGAGATGTGTCGTCGCGTGACGCGTTACGAACACGTAAGAAATGTGTCGTCGCGTGACGCGTTATAAACACGTAAGAAATGAGTCGTCGCGTGACGCGTTATAAACATGTAACAAACGCGTCGTCGCATGACGCGTTAAAAACGTGTAACAAACACGTCGTCGCGTGACGCGTTATAAACGTGTCATAAACGCGTCGTCGCGTGACGCGTTATCAACGTGTCCTAAACACGTCGTCGCGTGACGCGTAATAAACGCGTCATAAACACGTCGTCGCGTGATGCATTAAAAGCGTGTCACAAATGTGTCGGCGCGTGACGCGTTATAAATGTGTCATAAACGTGTCGTCGCGTGACGCGTTATAAACGTGTCAAACGTGCCGTCGCGTGACGCGTTATAAACGTGTCTTAAACGTGCTGTCGCGTGACGCGTTATCAACGTGTCATAAACGCATCGTCGCGTGACGTGTTATCAACGTGTCATAAACGCGTCGTCGCGTGACGCGTTACAAACACGTACGAAATGTGTCGTCGAGTGACGCGTTATAAACACGTAAGAAATGAGTCGTCGCGTGACGCGTTATAAACACATAACAAACGCGTCGTCGCATGACGCGTTACAAACGTGTAATAAACACATCGTCGCGTGACGTGTTAAAAATGTAATAAACGCCTCATCGCGTGACGCGTTCTAAACGTGTCATAAACGCGTCGTCGCGTGGCGCATTATAAACACGGAACAAATGCGTTGTCGCGTGACGCGTTACGATCACGTAAGAAACGTGTTGTCGCGTGACGCGTTACAAACGTGTCATAAACGTGTCGTTGCGTGACGCGTTATGATCACGTAAGAAACGCGTCGTCGCGTGACGCGTTATAAACGTGTCATAAACGCGTCGTCGCGTGACGCGTTATAAACGTGTCAAAAACACGTCGTCGCGTGACGCGTTACAAACGTGTCACAAACGCGTCGTCGCGTGACGCGTTATAAACGTGTCAAAAACACGTCGTCGTGTGACGCGTTACAAAGGTGTCATAAACGCATCGTCGCGTGATGCGTTAAAAACGTGTAATAAACACGTCTTCGCGTGACGCATTACAAACGTGTAATAAACGCGCCGTCGCGTGACGCATTACGAACGTGTAATAAACGCGTCGTTGCGTGACGCGTTACAAACGTCGTCGCGTGACGCGTTACCAACATGTAATAAACGCGTCGTCGCGTGACGCGTTACAAACATGTCATAAACATGTATACATACGTACATACATACATACATACATACATACATACATACATACTTACGTACCTACATACATTTGTACATACATTCATACATACATACATAAAATCTGTTCACATATTGAACAGTTCAGTTTCTTGACGGTTTCAGGACCTTCTGAGTGTTGACACACACAGGTTTCAATCAGATTTGTTCGATAGTTCAGAAAACATTCCCCTTCCAGCTGTAATTCCCTTCAACCATCACAGGCCTTTGGATGACAGACTGGAAGAACTGATGGCTTTGGTTGAGTTTCAATCAGAATCTGCCTCCAGATCCTCTCCACTCATTTTCACAGGTGCTGGATATCGCATTAGAAACAGACGACGCCTTCCGTGGACAACTGGAGACTGACGAGTATCACCCAAGGTTTAGAAATGTATTTAAAAACAACCAGCTGAACAATCCATGTAGCATCTTTTCTTTTCATATTCAATTGAGAATCCACAATCGGAAGATGAAAAAATGACTCACTATTTCATCATTCACGTACAAATAAAAATGCAAAAACGAGTTGTTTGTCATTATATTCATTATATTATAATGAAATACTGAGTCAGTTTTTCGTTTTCCGATGTGGATTCCCACTTGAATATGAAAAGAACGTGTGTGGATCAAGGTTATAATAGTTTTGGATTTTTAATTATAGTTTAGTTTTAATTAGTTTTGACTTTTTTTTCTCTTATTCAGTTAGTTTTCATTAGTTTTTAGAGCAGGTTTGTTAGTTTTTATTAGTTATCGTTTTTTTCTGAATGCTTAGTTTTAGTTTAGTTTAGTTTTAGTATTAGTTTTAGTTATTTCATATATTTTATCTTCCTCATCATCCTATTCAAAGAAATTAGTGAGGCGCGGATATGGGTTACCCTGGACACTTTATTTGGGGGTCGGGTTAGGGCGGCTCATGGACTGAGCAGAGACACAATGTACCGTACAATGTATAAATTCCCTATAGCAGGTTGAGGGGGGGTGCAATCCATACACAACGTCACTTACGTGAAACAATGCGAAGATGTGCAAAGCATGAGAGGAGATGCACAAAGCAGCCAGCAGTTAAACCAGATAGAAACATATATAACCAGCTAACCAGCAGTTAAAGCAGATAGAAACATATATAAACCAGCTAACCAGCAGTTAAAGCAGATAGAAACATATATAAACCAGCTAACCAGCAGTTAAAGCAGACAGAAACATATATAAACCAGCTAACCAGCAGTTAAAGCAGACAGAAACATATATAACCAGCTAACCAGCAGTTAAAGCAGACAGAAACATATATAAACCAGCTAACCAGCAGTTAAAGCAGACAGAAACATATATAAACCACTTATAAACATATATAACCCAGTTCCTCATCAGTAAACCACACCTTAGCAGATCTCTCATCTCTTAATCATCTTCAGTTCCATTATTCGCCAACTTTGCTTCAGTTCAGTTCAGCTAGCTGTAGCTGTAACATCAAACGTTTTTTAACATTCTAACAGGTTCCATACCTCTGTAATTGGATTAGTTTTCCTCCTCCTCTTTTCTCCTCTTCTAAACTGTGCAGTTCAGGGCTTGGAAGGCCTTTTCATGGTGATAAACTCTCCAGTTTTAACCTGGATGCTAGTCCTGTTTGACTCTGTCCTTTAGCTCTGCTCTGCTCTGTCACTCACGCGCACACACACGGTACGCCAAAAAAAAAAAAAAAAAAAAAAAAAAACCCGACCCATGTATCACTACAGTAAACCCCAGACAGGACTGTGCTGCTGTGTCCCAGCTTTAGTCTGTATGTTCCAGGTAGAGTGGGGACCAGAAGACAACTGGAAACCACCAGTGACCACACATGACAGACTGTGAAGTGTCGTATGGTGTCACCAGCTCAAACTGCTGGAGCCAAATAAGTTAATTTCATATCAATCCGACATTGACAAAGACGAAAACGAAGGGAATTGTATCCATAATTTTTGTACGTTTTAGTTAGTTTTGTAAGCTCACGATACAGTTTCAGTTAGTTATCGTTTTTTTCTTTTAATTAGAGTTTTTATTAATTTCAGTTAACGAAAATGTTTTTTCAATTTTAGTTTTCGTCATTTCGTTCGCTTTCGTTAACGATAATAACCTTGGTGTGGATTTGTTCCTGGGACTATCTGGGCGGACGTTGTTTACGATATTCTGTTCCTGCTTTCTTTTCTTATATTCATCATTTAATTGGTCTTATGTATTTTATTTTATTTTATTGTAATTTTTTGTGTGTGCTTTTTTTCTTTCTCTTCTGCCCAGTTTACTCGGTTCTGGTTGGAGTTATTGTTTCCATTATAACTATCACTATGGTTGTTATTGTTTGTATTATTGACATTTTCATTCAGACCAATGTAATCTAAAGTAAAATAATAACCTATGAATAATGACTGAATTTTCTTCTTGGTTTAATGTGAAAAATTATATTACATTACACCTATAAATAATGAAAACTCCAAATTTTTCTTTTTGTTTTAGTTTGAAAAAACAAAACAAAACATAAAACATGAAATTATGAAAATATTTACATTAACAAACTATTCTTTAACAATAAAATGAGAATAATCTGAACAAATATGAAAAAACTGAAATATCTAAAGAAAATAAAGTAAAATTTTAACAATATTCTGATTGTAACTAAATGTTTTGTGCCTTTGTAGATCCGACCCTTATAATGCACATGGACAAATGATATGTTTAGGCAGAATATTGTTAAAATTCCACTTATTTTCATTTTTAAAAATTCAGTTTTTTTCAGATTATCACATCTTTTTCATTTGGATGGTTTAATCAAATTTAGTTTATATTCATAATCCAATGCATTGGCATCTTTGGAAGAACTTTGCAGCTCTTTGTTCTAAACTAATGATAATTTTAGGACATTTTTGATATTTGAAAGTAAAAATACTACATATAACCCCTTTAAGGAGTAAAGAAATTCCATATTTAGGACAGACAGACATATGTGGAAAAGATAAGAACAGAAAAGATTTAAAAAAAAAAAAAAAAAATTAGAAAAGATAAAAAAAAAAAAAAGATAAGCAAAGATAAAAAAAGATAAGAAAAGACAAAAAAAATTTAATATAAGAAAAGTTAAGAAAAGAAAAAAGATAAGAAAAGATAAGATTAACAAAGATAAGAATAGAAAAAAAAGATAATATAAGAAAAGATAAGAAAAGAAAAAAGATAAGAAAAGATAAAAAAGAGAAGAAAAGATAAAAAAAATAAGAAAAGACAAAAAAGAAAAGATAAAAAAAGATAATATAAGAAAAGATAAGAAAAAAGAAAAGATAAAAAAGATAAGATAAGAATAGAAAAGATAAAAAGATATGAAAAGATAAAAAAAGATAATATAAGAAAAGATAAGAAAAGAAAAAAGGTAAGAAAAGATAAGATTAAAAAAAAGATAAGAAAAGAAAAGACAAAAAAAGAAAAGATGAGAAAAGATTAAAAAAAAAGATAAGATTAAAAAAAAAAAAAAAAAGAAAAGAAAAGAAAAGATGAGATAAATTCCACCGTGGGGAAATTTCATAGTTTGCAGCAACAAAAATACAAGCAAGTGCAGAGAAAAAGACAGAAAAACCACAAACAAGCTAAAAAAAAAAAAAAAAAAAAAAAAAGAAAATATAAAGAGAAAACTTTTAAATTTGGTATTGGATTGAAAATATTTTTTTTTTGTGACAGCAATAAAGAAACAAATCTACCTTCATAGTTTTGTAGCAGTTCCCACATTTATTTCCCTCCATATTTAACCTTCCTTCAGTGATTTATCACCATTTATTATAATACTATCCTCTGGATTTTGCATGTTTTCACTGTAAATCGTGTATTTAATTTCCTGTGTTTGATTTAGATGTTCATGAAAGCTCAGACTTAATTCACGTTATATCAAAACAGAAAAAAAACAGAAAAAATGTGACTTTTTCAGCGCAGACATTATTAATTAAACATAAACCCAGTGTGTCCATCCACTGTCACTGATCCAACTCCATGGGTTTTACTGGTGAATCAGTGTTGTAGAAGATGACGGTGTTTCCACGGTAACTACGGAGCCTCTGAACGTCCAAATGGGTCACTTATTTTGCAAGGTTTTTTTTAATTCATTTTTCTTCATTTTATTATTGTTTTATTTGTTTTGTTGCCTCTTTTATTGTTTTTGCTCCAATTTTGTTCAGTTTGCGGCTTGTCTTGTCCATGTAACTTATTATTTTGTTCATTTATTATTCATTTTTCTTCATATTATTGATCACTTTCGCTGTTTTTGTTAATATTGTTGCTAATTTTCTACTTTTTAACTTCATTTTAGTCAATTTTTTGCTCATTTTTTCATGTTATTTATTATTTTGTAAGTTTATTAATTCATTTTTGTTCATTTTATTCATTACCTTGGCTGTTTTTGTTCATCTCTGTGCACCATCATTGATCCAACTCCATGGCTTTTACTGGTGAATCAATGTTGGAGAAGATGACAGTGTTTCCACGGTAACTACGGAGCCTCTAAACGTCCAAATGGGTCAAATCTGATGACCCTGAAAAGATGAAGAACTCTATTTAACACCGATTATTTCCATGTATTGATAGGATTAGTGGATCAACAGGTATTAAACACTTTAGATCAGTAGATGGTTTTGGTCGCTGGTGGAGGTTTGGCTCTTTAAGGGTTAATCGGGTCTATACGGGTGTCCATTGTCTGTGCTTTGATAGTAGCTTCTTCTAGACCTTTGTTTCCATCCTGTTCTTCTGTGACTTTATTAAAATTCACAGAGTGGCTTCATCCCAGAACACACTCACTCATCTAATATTCATGTTTGGTCGTCTATCCAATAATAATCACCTCCACCGCTGTTTCGACACTCTGTTGTCTTGTCCTTCCTTTCATTTCCTCAGCCCCTCCGTCGTCCTCTTATTATTCCTGCTCTTCTCTGCACCTCTCTCCATGTTGTCTTCCATTTGTCTGTTTTCCTTCCCCTCTTCCAGCTGTTCTGCTGCAGCCTTTGCCTTATTGAGCTGTTTTCCATGGACACCTCTCTCTGACTCTCCGTACTCTGCATGCAAAGTGTACAATGCACTTACACCCACACTGGATGATCTTAGAGTGGAGCCAAAGCATTTGTTTCCCGTCCCTTGTGGCAATCCAGGAGTAAAAACAATCGCTCACATCGACAGTCGCTCAGCTCGGTATCGATCAGCGTTGTGTGCTGCGGGCGGGCGCTCATAATGTTCAGTCACCTGTGGATAGCCGTCACCCAAAACTCTGGGGTGCATTCATTTACTCCTGGGTGCTGACACTCCTGTTTGTGTTCCTGAAGTTCCTACGCATGGATCATGGTTCTTTTCTTTTGTCTGAGAGTTGTGTACAGTGATGTCCCGATCTGGATGTTTTTGCTTCTGATCCGATCTGATGTTTTTTAAGATTAGTTTTGCCGATACCGATCTGATACCGATCCGATACTGACTTATTACAATAAAATTTTGATTCAAATTTAAACCTAGGGACTACAGATGGAAATTAGCACTGCTGCTACAATCTGGCATATTTACAGCTGCAGTTGTTGTAGATGTTCATTAATATGCACTGTCCCTATTATACTCAGTGCCAATGAAAACGCAATAAAACACTTGAATGTGTTGTATTGTTCCTGAGCTGCGTCAATATGTTTCAGTTTCACCTGTATAAGATAATCCCAGACAATTTCTTAACAACCTGAGACGGGTTGAGCTATCGTCACGCTTGAATGAACTTGTCTGCATTCATAAGACTGGTTTTTCTCATTACTCAGCAATGAACTGCTCAACTTAAGGAATTGTGGTCAGTTAAGGAGTGGTCATGTTCTGTATAGAAAGGCAAGCTGAAAAGCACCAAAATCATTTGCAATAACTCAGCGATGCCCAGACTGACACGTGACCACAGATGCCATGCTCTGGGGCTCCTGGAGGCCGGAATCTCTGCTCGGCAGGTGGCGCGCCGTTTTGGATGCAATGTGTCCGCCATAGTCAGGATGCAACAGAGGCATGAAGAAACTGGCTCAACTGCAGACGGACCTGGACCAGCACATGTGACCACGCCACAGCAGGACCGCTACATTGAGCTTCAGCACCTCCAGGACCGCTTTGTGACTTTTGGTTTTGGGGGTCCTTGAGTTTCTTTCGTTATCCTTATTTTTTGTCAACAAATTTGTGATTTTTTATTTTTACTGTATAGAAATGGCCTATGATTAATTCCAAAGAGCTTATGGAATAAAAATCCTCATCGATTTAAAAAAAATATGAGAATCTTCAAGTGTTGTGTTTTCATTGGCACTGAGTAGAAATAAATAAAATAAATAAATAAATTTAGAGTCATTATTTATAGGTTATTACCTCCACCAGGAGGTATTGTGATCGCTTTGCTTTGTGTGTTTGTTTGTTTGTTAGTGACTTTCCAGGAAAACGATTCCAACCATCTTTCCCAAATCTTCCCCACACATAGGCCTAGGCCCTGGGACCAACCCATTAAATTTTGGGCCAAGTAGGCCAAAGTTCAAGGTCACAGCAAGGTCACAAAATCTACAATTTTCCTATCTGTCATCATTGAGCAATTTTTGAAAATTCATAAAAAATTCAGAACTGCAATTAGCCTCCAATTTGATCCACCCGTAGCTTAGAACAATATCTTGTATCTGGCACCCTGAACGGTGTGCATGTGTGGATCGACTACACTGGTCTACAAGGAAAATGCTTCCGGAGTAAAAATAATGAATTTTTACCACATGAGAGTCACTGATAAAGAAAAATCCAGTCAAAAATGCTGGTTGGCTGAAGTTTCCAAGATACAGTCTTGGGTCAAAATGTGAAATTCAAGAATTAACGAGAGAATGGGTTTGACTCCAAAGGAATATTTGTCTCAGAGCTACAAGATCTACTTCAAAACACTGTCTGCACATTAGAATACATTCACTTTACAGGTTCTATTTAGTGGAAGATTTATAAAACTATTATATAAATGTACATAAACCAATATATATGTGTAATAACACTTAATCATATACCTTGAAACCGGCACTTTTGTCATTTATTTTCCATTTAATCTTATTAAAATACATAACATTTAGCACATTTAATCTCTGAAGCAAATCATTTCTGAACAACTGTAGACCAGTGTTATTTCTTTTTAAACTATGGATGCGTAAAACAAATTTCATAATGATATTTCACAAATTGCATTTTTTATGATTTTTTGAAAATGGTGCATAAAAAATAACAAAAGTCACCAGAGCATAACGGAAGAGAAATGGAGTGGAACGATATTTCGTACAAAGTCGAAGCTTGGTACCAGTCATGTGTATGTCCAATTTGATTAAATTCCAATCAATATTAGTTGAGTTCTAATTTTAAATGTGTGGTAAATGGGATTTTCAATGTTAAATGTAAATGTCCACAGAGTCCACATTCCACAGTGGATGTGGACAATTTTGTGCCAGATACAAGATATTGTTCTAAGCTACAGGTGGATCAAATTGGAGGCTAATCGCAGTTGTTTTGAATTTTTGATGAAATATTGGTCTGCTTCCATATTTTAACATTTTGTGAGAAAATTATGAGTCTAATATGATCATTAATATTTCTACTGACACTGAAAACATTCCATTTCTTTATTTGACACCTGGAGAATAATTAATTCTGCATTCGTTTGACTTTTAGTTGTGTTTTCAAAAATTTTTTTTATCTCTTAACACAATTCCCATGATACACTCAACACTGGTAAGTTTTTGTCGGAAACCTTTTCAAAGTGTGTTTTATGTCAGACAATAATGATCCAGACAAGGGGGATTAGGGTCTGCGGTCTTTGAGAAAGAGTTCCTTTTAATGCTAAGCTAGTCTTCTGCATCAGTCAATAAAAGTAAATTTGCTGATTTAGGAGGAACGGCCGATGAAAAGGATAAAGGCTGGTGAAATGAGCGGCTCAGCACAAAAGCCAGTCCCAGTCACATTCACAGTCAAGGACACAGACTCGTCTGTTCACACGGAGGGATTCCAAAACCATTGATTCACTTAAGCTCTCTACACTTTAAGCAGATTTAATGTGAAATTGAGTCACCCTGATTTAAAGCTCTGCAAACCCAAAATACATTTTTATTAGTTTAGGTCGGCCTCCCGTCGTTATCAAAATCCTATTTTCCACCATGAAAATAATTAATAGGAAGGAACTTTTTCAGGTTTGGAGTACAACAACAATACGCAGAAAGGTTTTCTAACTCCTAAACCTGCAGGAAATAGACTCGTCCCTTAAACAGATATGAATCCAAACGGCCACAAACCATCGACAGATACAGTAACTGATGCACATACCTGTTGAAACACTAATCCTATTAATAAATATAAATAATTGGTATAAAATACAGTTCTTCATCTTTTCATGGTCATCAGATATGACCCGTTTGGATGTTCAGAGGCTCCGTAGTTACCGTGGAAACACCGTCATCTTCTACAACATTGATTAACCAGTAAAACCCATGGATGACAGTGGACGGACACACTGGGTTTTTATGGATTAAATACAAAATAAAATGAACAAAAAATGTGCTTTCATGATCGTAAACCTCAATAAAAACATTTTGTCCAAAAAAAAAGAAAACATGTACAAAATAATACATAAGGTGGAAAATTTTTGACTAAAATGAACAAAATAGAATAAGATAAGCAACAAAATGAACAAAAACAGTCACAGTGCTGAATACAATTAACAGAATGTATAATAATTAATTAAGAAAGTAGTAAACATAAACTAAGTAAACCACAAACTGAACAAAACTGAAGAAAAAATAATAAAATAGGCAAATTCTACAACAGTGGTTCACCAGTAAAACCCATGGAGTTGGATCAGTGACAGTGGATGGACACAATTGTTTTTACATCCCATTATTGATATATTTGCAGAAAAAGTCACTTTTACTGCAGTTTTCTCTGTTTTGATATAATAACCTTTGAATTTACTTGGAGTTTTTGTGAGCGTCTAAATTAAATATAGGAAATTAAATGTAGCAAAATACATAATTTGATGAATAACAATGATGAATACCATTAACAGAATATATAATAATTAAGAAAGTAGTAAACATAAAGAAAGTAAACCACAAACTGAACAAAATTGAAGAAAAAATAATAAAATAGGCAAATTCTACAACATTGATTCCCCAGTAAAACCCATGGATGACAGTGGATGGACACACTGGGTTTTTATGGATTAAATTTAAAAAAAAAAAAAAATGTACAAAATAATAAATAAGGTGGAAAAATTTTTGACTAAAATGAACAAAAATAGAATAAGATAAGCAACAAAATGAACAAAAACAGTCACAGTGCTGAATACAATTAACAGAATGTATAATAATTAATTGAGAAAGTAGTAAACATAAACTAAGTAAAACAAAAACTGAACAAAATTGAAGAAAAAATAATAAAATAGGCAAATTCTACAACATTGATTCACCAGTGAAGCCCATGGAGTTGGATCAATGACAGTGGATGGACACACTGGGTTTATGTTCAGTTAATGATGGATTTTGCTGAAACAGTCCCTTTTTTTGGATTTACATGTAGTTGAGTTTGAAGGAAAGTCATATTTTCATTAAATTTCATTTACATCAGTAGTTTGGTGGCTTTTGAGGATTATATCAGTGTAAAAATCACACATTCCTTCTATATAAACAGCTGATTTTTTTGTATTTTTTGTTTATTTTAGGGGGAAAATGATTTTGTTTTGTACAAAAGTAAAAGTTCCAAATGTAAATTTAATACCATTGTTCATTTAACCCTCAAAGACCTAAATATTCACCAGAAACTAAAACAATCCACTAGTTTATAATGTTTAATAGCTGTGGATACTATAATTACTGAAAAACAGAGTTCATCTTTTCATGGTCATCAGATATTTGGACGTTCAGAGGCTCCGTAGTTACCATGGAAACACCGTCATCTTCTACAACATCGATTCACCAGTAAAACCCATGGAGTTGGATCAATGACAGTGGATGGGTTTATGTTTAGTTAATCAGAGACTGGATTGAAACGGACACTGTTTTTCTTCAGTTTTCTCTGTTTTAATATCATAACCTGAATAAAAACATCTACAAAATAATAAATGTGAAGAAATAAGCAAAAAATATGCTAAGATAAACTAAAACAAGAATGAAATAAGCAACAAAAGGAACAAAAAGAGGCAAAGTAATTAATAAAATGAACAAAAATTAATAAGAAATCAACAAAATAAGTAGTACAGTCTACTCTCGTTAAACCGCCCGCCGTTATACCGCCATTTTCGCTCACCGCCGACCAAAACCATTGCACAAAAATCCCCAATGCATTATTCCATTAGCTACTGCCATTTCCGCCTATCGCCATCCGCCAGCCCAGTTCCATGCACAAACAACACTTATACCATTGATTTCCCGACCGTTATACCGCCAGCGTGATTGCCATCGAGTACACATAAATTTTAACAATGCACTGAAACAAACGCGCCAGACGCTGATCGCGACAAGCTACGAGTAGGTCTACGGAACGGCCACCGTTCATTTATCGCAGAACACTCAGTAGGTCAGGATGTCGGGAAGAGGACGTGGGATTAAGCCAAAGCCTCAAGATGATGGGGTGTCATTTCCCGACATGGTATAATAATGCTTAAAATGTTTCCCCACTTTAAATGATCCCTTACAACATAACAGAATCAAGATTTATTTAGAAACGCAATTAGAACGGGTTAACGGAGGCAGCATAGACATCATATAGTAAAGACATGCACATTATGGACGTTGTAACGCCATTTTCGCTATACCGCCAATTTGGCCGTGAACGGAAGTTGGCGGTATAACGAGAGTAAACTGTATTACCAAATTAAGCCACAAATTGAAAAAAAAAAAAAAAAAAGGATAAAATAGGCAGCAAAATGTCATCTTCTACAACACTGATTCACCAGTCAAACCCATGGAGTTGGATCAATGACAGTGGATGGACACACTGGGTTTATGTTCAGTTAATGACAGATTGGACTGAAAACGTCACTTTTTCTTCAATTTTCTCTCTTTTGATAGAATAGCCTTTGAATTTATCCTGAGTTTTCATGAACATCTACATTAAATATGGGAAATGAACCCTTAAAGACCCAGTGTTAATTTTGTGGCAGTTCCTAAATTAATTTTTCCCTCTATTTAACCTTTCTGAAGTGATTTATCACCATTTATCCTAATATTATCCTCTGTATTTAGCATTTTTCCACTGCAAATTATATATTATCTTAAATTTAATTTCCTGTATTTAATTCAGATGCTCACAAAAACTCTTGAGTAAATTCAAAGATCATTATATCAAAACAGAAATTTACTTTTTCCACAAATATATCATTAGCTGAATGTTAAACCCAGTGTGTCCATCCACTGTCACTGATCCAACTCCATGGGTTTTACTGGTGAATCAATGTTGTAGAAGATGACAGTGTTTCCACGGTAACTACGGAGCCTCTGAACGTCCAAACAGGTCACTTACTTTGCAAATATTTTATTCATTTTGTTAATTTTTATTCATTTTATTTATTTATTTATATTACTTGTTTTTGTTCACTTTGTTGCCTCTTATTGTTTTTTTCTTCAATTTTGTTCAGTTTGTGGCTTATTTTGTCCATGTTTCTTCTTATTTTGTTGATTTATTATTCATTTTTGTTCATTTTATTGCTTATTTTTTCATGTTATTATTATTTATGTTTAATTTATTTTTGTTCATTTTATTTAACCCCTATAAACCCAGTGTGTCCATCCACTGTCACTGATCCAACTCCATGGGTTTTGCTGGTGAATCAATGTTGTAGAGGATGACGGTGTTTCCACGGTAACTAGGGAGCCTCTGAATGTCCAAACAGGTCACTTATTTTGCAAATATTTTATTCATTTATTTTACTTGTTTTTGTTCACTTTGTTGCCTTATTGTTTTTTTCTTCAATTTTGTTCAGTGTGTGGCTTATTTTGTCTATGCTACTTCTTATTGCGTTGATTTATTATTCATTTTTGCTCATTTTATTGCTTATTTTTTCATGTTATTTATCATTATTTATGTTTAATTTATTTTTGTTCATTTTTCTTCACTTTTGTTCAGTTTGTGGCTTATTTTGTCCATGTTATCTCTTATTTTGTTGATTTATTATTCATTTTTGTTCATTTTATTCCTTATTATTTGATGTTATTTATTATTTATGTTTTTTAATTTATTTTTGTTCATTTTATTTAATCCATATAAACCCAATGTGTCCATCCACTGTCACTGATCCAACTCCATGGGTTTTACTGGGGAATCAATGTTGTAGAAGATGACGGTGTTTCCATGGTAACTACGGAGCCTCTGAACGTCCAAATATGGTCATATCTGATGACCATGAAAAGATGAAGAACTGTATTTTACACCAATTATTTACATGTATCAATAGGATGAGTGGATCAACAGGTATTAAACAGTTTTGATCAGTCGATGGTTTTGGTCTCTGGTGGTGGATCTTTGGGTTTTTAAGGGTTAAATATAGGAAAATACACAATTTACAGTAAAAAATGCTAAATTTAGAGGATAATATTATAATAACTGGTGATAAATCACACTGGGTCTTTCTGGGTGAAGACCACGTTTAATGAAGTCTTCATGGAGTCCTACCCAGAATGCGTTTCACTTACTGCTGTTATGATTGATGACCTAAAGTTCGTAATAGAAACAGACACATTAATTCCTAAACAGAGTTATTTTGTGCTCTACTGAATCTGAACCTCCCCATTATCTCATCTGGTTTACTCCTGCAGTAATTAGATTAGAAGAAGAAATGTATCCTTTTTACACCTGACGGATGAGATGTGGATCAGACGACAGACCGATAAAGTTAAAGACTGTCATTCTGTCATTTTAAGAATCTGAAGCTCAGATAAAGCTGTACGTAAACCCTGTCTGAGACGCATTATAAGGACGATGATGGTGGTGTGTAGATGATCGCAGCTGTCCAGATGTGGATTATCAAACATCTGAAACTACATCCTAGGGTTAGAAAGAATTAAACAAAAATAGGAAAAGCAACATGTAGACAGAAAAACATGAACATGGACTGTACGAAAGACTCCAAAACAAAGAAAAAAAAGAACATAAATTAACCCATAAAGACCCGGTGTTACTTATATAGCAGTTCCCAAATGAATGTTTCTCTATTTCTACCTTTGACCCATTTATCACCAGCATTGTCTTTTTTTAAAATATATATTATCTTCTGTATTTTGCATTTTTTGGTGTAAATCATGTATTTCCAATCCAATTTTATTTACAAAGCACTTTAAAACAACCACAGAGGACCAAAGTGCTGTACAGAAGAATAAAAGCACAATACAAATTAATAAAAGCATTAAAAACATTACAGTCAAATCAAATAAAACAAGTTAAAATATAAAAACAAACAATTTTCCTATATTTAATTCACATATCATACAAATGGTCATGGAAACTCAAAGTAAATTCAAAGTTCATTATATCAAAATAGAAAAATTAACTGAACATAAACCCAGTGTGTCCATCCACTGTCGTTGGGTTTTACTGGTGAATCAATGTTGTAGAAGATGACGGTGTTTCCACGGTAACTACGGAGCCTCTGAACATCCAAACGAGTCATATCTGATGACCATGAAAAGATGAACTCTGTTTTTCAGTAATTATAGTATCCACAGCTATTAAACATTATAAACCAGTGGATTGTTTTAGTTTCTGGTGAATATTTAGGTCTTTGAGGGTTAAATGAACAATAATGGTATTAAATCGACATTTGGAACTTTTACTTTTGTATAAAACAAAATCATTTTCCCCCTAAAATAAACAAAAAATACAAAAAAATCAGCTGTTTATATGGAAGGAATGTGTGATTTTTACACTGATATAATCTGCAAAAGCCGCCAAATGACTGATGTAAATGAAATTCAATGAGAATAGGACTTTCCTTCAACCTCAGCTACATGTAAATCCAAAGAAAAAGGGACTTTTTCAGCAAAAATTCATCATTAACTGAACATAAACCCAGTGTGTCCATCCACTATCACTGATCCAACTCCATGGGTTTGACTGGTGAATCAGTGTTGTAGAATTTGCCTATTTTATCATTTTGTCTTCAATTTTGTTCAGTTTATGGTTTATTTTGTTTATGTTTACTACTTTCTTAACTAATTATTGCATACTTTGTTAATGGTATTCATCATTTTGACTGTTTTTGTTCATTTTGTTGCTTATTTTTTTCTTCATTTTAGACACACTTTTTCATCGTTATTATTTTGTACATGTTTTATTATTTTTTGTTCACTTTATTTATTATTTAACATATAAACCCAGTGTGTCCATCCACTGTCATTGATCCAACTCCATGGGTTTTACTGGTGAATCAGTGTTGTAGAAGATGATGGTGTTTCCATGGTAACTACGGAGCCTCTGAACGTCCAAATAAGTGATTTTGTAAGTTTTTAAAATTAATTTTGTTCACTTTTACTTATTATTTGTTTTTATTCATTTTGTTGCCTCATTATTTCTTTCTTAAATTTTGTTCAGTTTGTGACTTTTGTTTTTGTTTTATTTTTGGTTTATTATTCATTTTTGTCCATTTTATTGATCACTTTGGCTGTTTTAGTTCATTTTGTTGCTTATTTTATACTTTAGAACTTCTTTTGAGTTGTTATTTATTATTATGTACGTTTTTTAATTAATTTTTGTTCATTTTATTTAATCCTTATAAACCCAATGTATCCATCCACTGTCATTGATCCAACTCCATGGATTTTACTGGAGAATCAATGTTGTAGAAGATGACGGTGTTTCCACGGTAACTACGGAGCCTCTGAACGTCCAAATGGGTCATATCTGATGACCATGAAAAGATGAAGAACTGTATTTTACACCAATTATTGACATGTATTGATGTGATGAATGGTTTCACAGTTATTAAACAGTTTATATCAGCAGACGGTTTCGGCTGTTTGGGTGTTTATGGGTTAATCTGTTCTTCCACTCCACCCTGATTCTTGGACCATTTACTGAAAACAAACCCTTCACCTCCAGAGGGTGAAGTCGACTGGCCACCAGGTGTCATTGTTGTGTTAGAATTTATTCAAATCCTGCTGCATGAGAATGCATCCAGTCACAGGCCATTAGTGTTTGAACACGGCAGCAGCAGTCTGGCATGAATCCACCCAATAGTATTATCTCCCGTAAAGCTGATATTGTAAAGCCAGCAACTGAATATACAGTTTTAGAAGTGTGCGTGTGTGTGTGTGTGTGTTTTCCTCAGAAGCTGGCAGAGAAAGAGGGAGACACACACACACCCGTAGGTGAAAGAAAGACTGGAATTGGAAGTTGTCTGTTGTATTTATAGTGCTTCATTAGGTGAGCCTCTCCCTTTTGGCCCCGTTTCTGCCTGATTCAGCCGTTATCGTCCACCGTCTGCTCTGAAAACACACACACACACACACACACAGAACAGACTATTCCAGCCTCAGCTCCTCTTGTACGACTCAGACGAGAGCATCCAGACACTGAGAGGGGCCAAGAGGAGCTCCAGAGCCCAGGATGGAAACCCAGAACCGGCTCCAAACGGTGCAGCCCATTGAAACGCTGCTGAAATGATCGACTGTTTTTTATGGAGGGTGGTACACTGCAAAATCTAAACCTGACCAAGTGTATTTTTCACATTTCTAGTCCAAATATTTTCTAATACGCTTCATCCTGAAGTGTATTATTCAACACCATTTGATCATGTGTCAATTTAGGCCAAGTTCTCCAGTTTACATAACCCTAAACCATAACCCTAACCGTTAAATCGTGTGGTATTTGACACGGCGTGAACATACACGCGAAAAGGTTATAATGCGTACAGATAACACGCCAATTAAAATTAATCTGTACGTAATTCATGATATCACATTGGAATAATATGCATATTTGGGATGTAACGATATGAAAATTTCACATCACGGTTATTGTGACCAAAATTATCACGGTTATCATTATTATCACGGTATTGTTGAAATTGTGCTCAAAATGTTTAAAAAGTACTAATACACACACTGAAATAATTTAACCAAGTTGTATTTTGAAAAAAAAAAAAAAAAAAAAAAAAAAAAAAGAAAACAAATAAAATAATTGGCACAATGTACCTTCTGTGTCAGAAACATTCAAATATTAACCCTTAGTGGTCTGAGCCTATTTTGTCTGTTTTTCAGTCCTTTTGATTTTGCCTTTATATACTATAGAAACAAATGTTTACTATACCCATGTTTAGTATCTTTTTTTTCTAGCACAACTTCATCTATATCATCTGTCTATTAGTTTTTCAATTTAACCTACTATATCAACATAAAAATATATGAAATCCAATTTGAAAAATGTATATAATTTATTGCATAAATAACACACAGATATTTAACGAACCTTTTCAAAGACTTTCAAAGTGAATATTGGTTCCAAATATTAGGTATATAAAATTAAAATTATAATAAATTAAAACTATACTCAAATATTTAACATAAAAGCATAGTTTTACATCGGGTTTTTTCCTCTAAAAGTGCGGTAATCAAACACAGTTATCATGATAATTAGAATTTCAACAGTAATACTAACCGTCTGCAATTTTACCGCAATTTATTGTTATACCGGTGATCGTTACATCCCTGATGCATATCATAGCGTTGTCCCACAAAAAATCAGACGTTTGAGTCATTTTAGTTGAGGGACAGACACCAACAAAACACAATATAGACTCAGCATGGGTTTCTTTTTTTGGTTTCAGTTCTGTTTTGGTACAAACACTCGCCAACATGGCAGCCGTCGAAGATTTAACCAGTAAATCTGCCCACATTTGGTGCTTTGGAAATGGCTAATTTTGACCCTGGATGATGATGCAGAAGAAAACACCATCCAAAGTACGGCTTCATTTCACGTAGTTGTAATGTTTGCACAACGATTACTTCAAGTACAGTCGGAAATACTAGCAATATGTTGAAACATCTTTGCAATCTATGAAAGTGGAGGAATTCTGCATATTTTTTTTTCCCATTTTTGAAAACTTTTCTCCAAATGTGAAATTGCTGTGGAATCAATGAGGAGCCTGAGCCCATGAACAGAATTGATAATGCCACTGGTGTCGATAAAATGTTGTCAGATCCCATCCTGATGCAGAACACAGCCAAGATGGGACTGTGAATGCAGCCCCACGTCTGACGCTGTTCACTTCCTCTGTTGTATCCCTCCATCTGTTCGCTCGTTTGTCTTCCTCCTGCTCTAAGGTGTCCATGGGATCTGTCTTCCTTTTCATTAGATGCCCTCTCCGGCTGTCCTGTTGCACTCTGAAGTCAACTGAATCAACTGTTGACTCTAAAACGTTTCAGACTGGTAATAAAAATGGAATGAACCAAATGAGGGAGAAACCACACGGCTGAAACTGAAGCAGAAATGAAAATGAACTCTGGGGCTTTAGTGAAGTGGCAGCATGGACACTTTATCAACGGTGGATGTAGCTGCCGGAGCCCTCAGTGTGCCCCCCCCCTTCCCTGGAAATATGTAGAATGTTGGAAATAATATAACTGTACTTGCCGGGATTCGAACTCCAGTCTCCTGTATCGTAGACCATAGTGTTACTGGGTTTCATCTGCAGACTGAGTCCTGGGACGCAGCTCTCCAAAAAATTCAATTATTTTGTTGGTTTTGGGGTTGGGGGTTGGGGTTAGGGGTTGGGGTTAGGGTTAGGGTTAGGTTTGGGGTTAGGGTAGGGGTTAGGGTTGGGGTTAGGGGTAGGATTGGGGTTTGGGATTAGGGTTGGGGTTAGGGGTAGGGGTTAGGATTGGGGTTAGGGTTAGGTTTGGGGTAGGGGTTAGGGTTAGGTTTGGGGTAGGGGTTAGGGTTAGGGTTGGGGTTAGGGGTAGGGGTTAGGGGTAGGTTTGGGGTAGGGGTTAGGATTGGGGTTAGGGTTGGGGTTAGGGGTAGGGGTTAAGGTTAGGTTTGGGGTAGGGGTTAGGGCTGGGGTTAGGGTTAGGATTGGGGTTAGGGTTGGGGTTAGGGTTGGGGTTTGGGGTAGGGGTTAGGGTTAGGTTTGGTGCAGGGGTTAGGGTTAGGATTGCGGTTAGGGTTGGGGTTAGGGTTAGGTTTGGAGTAGAGGTTAGGGTTGGGGTTAGGGTTAGGATTGGGGTTAGGGTTAGGGTTAGGGTTGGGGTTAGGGTTAGGATTGGGGTTAGGGTTGGGGTTAGGGTTAGGGGTTAGGGGTAGGGTTAGGGTTAGGTTTGGGGTAGGGGTTAGGGTTGGGGTTAGGATTAGGGGTTAGTGTTAGGATTGAGGTTAGTGTTAGAGTTAGGCTTGGGTTGGGGTTAGGGTTATCTCTTGTATCGGGGGGGTCTACTGGTTCATTTCTGAGCAGAGTCTATCTGGTTAAGGCAGTTAAAGCCTGTGTCTTCCAGTAGAACTGCAGTCTGTGTGTAAACCAGCGTTCAGCCACAGAAGCTCTGAACGTATGAACGTGCAGATGGAACGACAGAACTGCACGGACTGAACATGAAATATGTTTGAACAGACAGACTGAGGGAATCACACACAGGGGTCAAACATAGACCTAGACCTGGACTGGATCCTATTGTGTCTAATTTTAAATGATTTGAATGCAACTGAATTCAATGTCATAACTGAGTCCAACCTCATTAAACTCACTGTGTGCTTTGGTTCAGAAACTGGACACAAGAACCAGCTTCAACTGGATTCATTTTAGCAGTGTGTATGATAATAAAAAAAAAAATGCAGTTTTATGTGATTTGAAGCATTTATAATGTTCATTCTGCTTCACTTCGCCCCCTTGAACCCCCACTGGGACTCCAACCCTGGACCCCCCCCCCCCCCCCCCCAACCCATTTCCTGCCCCCCCCCTTCCATTTCTTCTGGATCCTCCACTGCTGTCCACTGCAGAACAGTTCTTGTTGACTGAGTACAGGTGAAGGTGAACATGGTGTGGGCGTGGCAGCAGTTGGACTAATTAAAAGGACTGCTGTGTTTCCAGTGTGGACCGCACACACTGTCACACTCTGACCACGTTAAAGCCTCACGTCTTCGACTCCGTTTCAGCGACTAATCACGCTTCACAACCTTCTGACTTTGCAATTTTTTCGGAGCACAGTCTGATTTGGGGTTCAAAGATGTGTCGGAACAATAATGACAACTTAATACACGCAGGACACACTGAGTTTAAGCTGTAATAACTTCTCAGATGTCTGTTCCAAGGGTATCTAACCTTTTCAGACTGTTTGATAAATATTAAATTAACTGTGAATTGCCTTGAAACGTTCACTGAAAATATACTCGGATGCTAAAGAAATTCCATTCCATCCCATTTCATCTTCTCACCCCTCAGTCTCCTTTTCATTCATGGTTTAATATGAACGATTTGCATGTGTGAGTGGGTTTAATTGGAGTTTGTTTTTGACATCAGCTCATTTTATTTTTCTAATGGTGGTGAGTTGGAAACGATTTTGAAGCAGGAACAAGGATGATGATGACGATGATGACGATGATGATGACGATGATGCCCACCACTGAAGATATTAACAGTCAATAATGTTGAACTGGTTTGAGTTCAGGTTAAACATCCAGACCAACGTGAAGTACAATAATAACATAATAAACTATAAATAATGACTGCAAAGTTTCCTCTTGGTTTAACGTGATATATATATATATATATATATATATATATATATATATATATATATAAACATTATGCCAACTCCAAGTTTTTCTCTTTGTTTAAATTTTAAAAATAACATTAAATTATGAAAATATTTGCATTTACAAACTATCCTTTTACAATAAAATGTGAATAACCTGAACAAATATGAAAAACCTGAAACAGCTAAAGGTAATTAAGTAAAATTTTAACAATATTCTGCCTTTTACTAAATGTTTTGTGCCTCTGTAGTTTTGATCAGTAATGCACATGTACACATGATAACTTGAGGCATAATATTGTTAAACTTGCACTTATTTTTCGTAAGGAATTTTGTCTTTTGAAGGTCATTCACATCTGTTTAGTTTGGATAGTATGTAAATGTAAATATTGTAAACATACTCAAAACTTTATGTTTTTGCATTAAACAAAAACGAAAATTTGGAGTTGTCATTATTTATAGGCTATTCTGTTATTATTTTTTACCATTATTTTGTAATTTTAGCAATATTCTGCCCTTACTAAAAGTTTTATGCCTTTGTAGATAATACTTAATATGTATTATACATACATACATACATACACACACAGATGATAGATAGATAGATAGATAGATAGATAGATAGATAGATAGATAGATAGATAGATAGATAGATAGATAGATAGATAGATAGATAGATAGATAGATAGATAGATAGATAGATAGATAGATAGATAGATAGATAGATAGATAGATAGATAGACAGACACACACAAGATATACCTTATCTTATACATGACATGTACATATAACATATAAAAAAAAAATATATATATATATATATATATATATATATATATATATATAATATAAACAAAAGACAAAGTAATATAATATAAAAGATAAGTTGAGGACAATATTGTTAAACTCGCACTTGTTTTTTAAAGAAATTTCATTTTTTGCAGGTCATTCACCTCTATTTTGTTTGGATAGTTTGTAAATGTAAATATTTTAGATACATTCATAATTTTATGGGGTTTTTTGCACTAAAACAAACACAAAAATTTGAAGTTGTCGTTATACATGTGCATTATGGATCAGATCTACAAAGGCATTAAAGTGTAGTAACAGGCAGAATATTGTTAAAATTTTACGTAATTTTCTTTAGACTTTTCAGGTTTTTCACATTTTATTGTTAAAGCATAGTTTGTTAATGCATATATTTTAAATATATTCAGAATTTTATTGACTTTTTTTTTTTGCATTAAACAAAAAGAAAAACTGGACTTGTCATCATTCGTGGTCTATCATGTTATTATTTCCCAGGTCCGGCTCACTGGAGATCAATGTGGACCCTGAACTAAAATGACTCTGACATCCCTTCTGCTGTTCCACTGCACATTTCAGTTTCATTTGTTTGTTTTTTTCTGGATAGCAATGCAAAATAACCTCCATTGTTGCATAAAATTGGCTAATCCAAATATTTAAAGTCATCTGTGTTAGCGTGTGCGGTTAATAATTCATGTGCGCTGCCTCAGATGAACATGTGGGTGGAGCAGCAGCAGACTGCCACATGGAGCTCCTGCTGTGCGTCCCCAGCTCACGGCGCTCATGCAGGGCTGCTAATGAAAGGCGTATTAGAGCCGCGCTCACGCCACCGCCGCTGCCACCGTTTTAATTCAACATATTTTCTTCTGGTGGTGATGTGGAGGTTTATCACCAGCTCAAAGTCTCATTAGTGCAATTTTCATCTGGATTCTGTGAAGATGTTATCCAAAGTGAAACCCTGCGCCCTAATTCGATATCTGAGCCATTTAATGACTGGATGCCTGTTACATCATGATTTCAAGATCTATTTTAATGACTCTGTGGGTTAGAAATGTCATCATGATTTCTGTTATTTGTATGTTTGTAGCTCAGAATTCTCAAATCATTAAACGCTGCATTAACCATTAAATACCTAAACAACCTCCAACCAAAAGATCGAACTTCTGATCCACTAATCCTGTCAATACATGTAAATAATTATGATAAAATACCGTTTCTCAGCTTTCAGCGTCATCAGATATGACTCATTACCGGTAGGATGTTCAGAGGCTCCGTAGATACCATGGAAACACCATCCTCTTCTACAACATTGATTCACCAGTAAAACCCATAGAGTTTGATTAAAAAAAACAAACAAAAAAAAAACAATAGTGTACATGCTTGGGTTAATGATATATTTTGCTGTGAAAGTCATTTTTTTCCTGTTATCTGTTTTTATATAATAACCTTTAAATTTACTTTGACCTTTTATGAATCCCTCTATGATCAGTTAATTAAAAGTGCAGTCTGTAAGAATTCTGTTCTCACTAATTCTAAAATGGCCTTGACCGTCACCAGACATGAAGGAATCCTGTTCATTTCAAATCCTGATCTCACTGACACAATATTTACATTTGAAAAGCTCAGTGTCAGCCCCCAAATGATGTTTATGATGTCATTGTGTGTTTTGGTCTGAGGCTCCGCCCATCACCTGTCTGCCAATCACAGAGTCAGTAGTATTTGTTCATCCAGGTTGGCAGTTCCACTGAGCTGCAGCTGAACATTTCTGATCACAAATGTCTGACCTTAATAAACCTAAAAGGACCGGGATTATTCCAAATATGTCAAAGTGACAAAGTGAGAAACAAAACAAGGATATGGAGGAGATGATTTAGAAACATGGAGACGACTGAAAGAGAAGGATTTGAAGACCGACGCCGGCTCTGACTTAGTCTGACCACCGAAAGAACCACTGAGAGCCGGGACCGCCGTCTGCACCCAGTCCCAGACCATCGATGTCTTCACCCGAGGCCGGGCTGCGGTTTCTTCTCCTGGCCCTGGTGAAGAGACCGCTGGTCCGGGACTGGTGCACAGACCTAGTACCGGTGTAGGACTTGTCTCTGTCCATGGTAGCTCCTTGTAGTTCAGTGTTTTCTGTGGAAGGGACCTGTGCATGTAGCAGTGTGTAATCTGAAAGGGGGGAGGGGGGGGTTCGGTAGTCTGGTGTCTGTGGTTCGGCCAGGGGGTGGTGGTGGAAGTGATCCGTGTTGCTTGTACTTCGCGGAAGTAAAAGGTAAACTTGTGGCTCATTTCTCTTTTCTCTATCTCCTGAATCTGTGTAAACTTTCATTTGAGTGTTCAGGTCGTTTGTCCTGTTCTATTATATATTAGACTGATGTAGAATCAGTCTGGTGATTTTTATTTATTTATTTAACCTTTATTTAACCAGGAAGAAAATCCCATTGAGATTAAGAAACTCTTTTCCAAGGGAGTCCTGGCCAAGAGGCAGCACAACACATAGTTACAACATACAGTTACATTATACAGTTACAACATACAGTAATTTACAGGACCAGTCAACCTATGTAAAACACGTGCAAGTCATTGAGATATTCTCTAGCACTCTGAGTTTGGATTTAAAAGCATTCAGAGAGATCAGTTCAGTCAGTTTCCAGTCTCTTAGCAGCATATTCCATGAGCAAGGAGCAGAGTACATAAATGCCCTTTTACCCAGCTCTGTATGGGCCAATGGCACAAAGAGGAACAAATGCTCGTTTGATCTCAGACAATAAGATTCAATAATTCTTCTTGTAATTAAACTACAGATGTAGGGAGGCAGTAGCCTAAGTATGGCATTGTAAATAAAAGTGTACCAGTGTCCCAGCCTCCTAGTGGACAGGGCAGGCGGTGATGATTTTTTTGTATGAAATTTATGTTGTGGTGGCAAGAACTAGTGGAAACACTAGTCGTAGATGCTCATGTTGGATCTGGCAACCCCTAATCTGGGGGGAGGAGCAGAGGATACCACGCTCTGCAGTATATGGAATGTGACTGCGGTACCAGTTTTGGACACAATCCTACTGTACATACAGCAGCTCAAAACCTTAAGAAAAGGCCTGATTTTCACTGTAAAATGCAGAGGATAATATATTAATAGATGTGATAAATCGCTTCTGAAAGGTTAAATGTAGAAGAAGTTTCCACAAAAGTAGTTCTAAGTCAAAATAACAGCTTATACTGACATGTTAGTAGTGGATAAAAGCTTGTGGGTGTCTTGTTTTCTGTATTATACCTGCACAATAAAACCTCTTGACTCAGTTTATCATTCTCCGTCACTATTGTATTCTGTGCAACAAAGTCTGTGGGTCGTCTTGGGTTCAGAGCTGTGATAAATATCTTTATCTTTTCATCCATAAATGTCTGACTGAACGCTCTCTTCCATATATAATATCTAGGCTGGACTTTCTACTCTTTAAACTCACTCCACTGAATGTCTGGTGCTTCAGGTTCCATGTGTTTACTCTGAACTGGGAAAGATTAGGATTAGTTTTTAAGTAAAGACACTGATGGATGGATGGATATTTTATATCATGATTATTACTTTTTGTCATAATTTCAACTTTTATCTCACAATTATGACTTTTTATGTCAAAATTTCGACTTTTCATCTTATAATTCTGACTTTTGTGTCATAATTTTGACTTTTTATCTCATGATTATGACTTTTTATGTCATCATTTCAACTTTTTTATCTCATAATTAATGACTTTTTATCTCACAATTATGAGTTTCTTACATATGGAAGCCCGTTTCCAGCACTGAAAGAATATATCCCCATGTTAAGTCATAATTATGAGATAAAAAGTCAAATTTATTTTCCCATAACCAGGGGAAACAATTCTGAGCAGGGATACGTACCTTGGCACCACCCCACCACTGGATTTAAGGTAAATACATTCACACATTTCAGTATTTTTATTGACTTTTCTCTACTAACCGGAGACACAATAAGAAAAAGTTTGGTGACCCATTTTGAGCCTAAGTTTGGGAAAGGCAGCTCTCATCCCCTGCAGGACTGACAGCGAGACCTCTGCACTGGTGTTGGTGTGTGTGTGGGTGGACGGGTTGCAGATTTATTCAGAGTCATCCAAAGGACAAGTGCTGTGTCAAACTAAATAATGACAGGTAATAACAACTATGCAAGAAGACCCAGCACATATTTATGGGATTTTAAATAACATCCAGGTTATGAATAAGCAACTATTAGAGGAATACATGACAGTTAAAAAGGTGAAAATGAACATCAGCTTCAATATGCAGCTGGGTGCTTCTGTGAAACTGGGTTTATTTCAGTATCTGTCACTTTTCATCTTTTTAGACCCAATAATAAAAGGTAAATGTAGACATATTTCCGCCCAGGATGGACCTAATGATGACCTCAGATAAATGCACAAAAATATCCTCTTACTCTTTGCCATCCCATAATTAATGAATTTTTAATCAAATAGAGTCCAAAAATAGGACCCAAATATGGACATTAAATCTCCCTAGGTGTCAGTGCATTAGATGTGTAAACGTGTGTAAATGCTCTTCTATAGACTCTAAATACAGACTCTGTGTTCAATGTGTGGATCCTAGTGGTTTTTCTAATCCACATGTGGGTTTGGCATCAGTCTCAGTCTCATTCCAGGTTTGGTGTGGAACCCATCGTGTCCACTGGTGTTACATACAGAACCTGAACATTTAAACACACATAAATTGCGAAGGGTTTTGCAACAGTGGTCAGTTTTGTTAAACACTCTGTCTTGTATAATTGTATTGCACAGATCACTGTTATTTATTTATAAAGTGAGGACTGCAGATGAACATTAGCACTGACGCTAACTCCAGCATATTTACATGTTTATACTGAAATGGAATGTATAATTGTGTTCATTAATGTGCACTGTCCCCCCTAAAAAATGATATATAATAATAATAATAATAATAATAATAATAATAATAATAATAATAATAATAATAATAATAATAAATAAATAATTAGTTCAATTCCCAAAATGTACCTGCGAAAATAAAAAGATATTAAAAAAAAGTTGTGTGTAATTTTCATGTCCTTTGTACTGTGTTACATGTGGATTTTTGTATTTATTTATTTATTTTAGTGCAGTTTTTAATATTTTTTAAATCATATATATGGGTTGTTTTTAGTTGGTGTTTTTAGGAATTTTTTTTTCTGTGTTTTTATTTTGTGCTGTGCATTTTGCTATTTTGTTCTTTAACAGCATCTGGGATGTTTTTATTGAATGACGATTAATAAATCTGAATCTAAATATGATCTAAAATAATCTAAAAATGTGTTTTATCTGAAAAATAGTTTCTCTTTTATCTCAGTAAGTATTTATTTTTAAAACAGACCCAAAATGCTTCCAAACTTGCTTCATAACATTAGTCTACATCTGGTTTGAATTTTTAGCCCCTCTGTCCTGTTTTTAGTTTAACTAGTAAACTATAATAGTTTGATTTTAACTTAATTTTGCTGTATTAGGGTTGTTTTCCCTTTGGAATCTCACTTCTTCCCATCCATCCATCTATTTATTTATTTATCTATGTATTTAGTGTTTCCATTACAATTACTATTACTGCATTATCCTTATAATTCATGTCTTTTTACTCTTTGTTATTGAAAGAAATGATGTTTATAGATGAATAACCACCATTTCTTTTACTTTTATGTCATTTTTATTTATCCCTCTAATTCATGGAAGGTATGCAAATGACATTCTTTTATTTTGTTTAAAGTACAACTAAGTCAAGGTGAGGGTGTATCAAAAAAAAAAACTATACATTTTGAAAAATTACGCCCAGTTCCGCATTTGATAATTTTTGGAATTTTCTTCTCTGGACGTCGGTAGATGGGGGATTGGTGGATATTTGTCCAAATTTACAGACCCAGGTTTTCATGCATGAGTGAGCAGGGGCAAATTACACAATCCAAGTTAAAACTGGTTTGCACAAAGTAGCGGTGGGATTTAAATCCAATCAAAGGTCATGGGAGGGGCCAATGGGCATCCATCTTGTTTTCCACACAGTTGCCAGGTTACAGCAGTAACACTTTGGCCACCATGTCGGTTTCATTTCTTTCCCCATGGCAGCTGTTCCTGCCTTTCAAAGTTAATTCAACTTGTTTAGGCCTGAAAATGTAGTCCCCTACCTACTGATATCCATAAAAGAAAAGTCCAATGTAAACATGCAGCTACAGTAAATCACAAAAAACATAATTAATTTTGGTTAATGGATTACTGCCCCAGGCTTCTTTATCTTTAACCACCAGGTGCTAAATCTCCGACTAGCTGGGCAAAAAACTGCATGTTCTGGAGATTGTTTGACCAACGGTGGGCTCTAGACTACTCCATTATCCCGTAAAAACTGGGATCTGGCTTGGCTGGACCGCTACCAGAGGGGGGGGATCACTTAAATTAAATTAACTTACCACTTATGTTTCAGATGGAAAAACCAACCCAGGAGAAATGAAGAATTGACCAAAAAGAAGGGCTGAGGTTTAAAAAGTTAAAACAAAGCTTGATTTATTGCTTCAGGCAAAAATTTGAAAAAATTACAAAAATGTGAACATCAAAAGAAGTCAGTTATCAACTAGTATCTCTTATGATGAACTTCCTAAATCTACTTCCTTTTTTTTTAAAAAGAGTCTCCATTACTTTTTTTAGTCTTTAGTCACTTTGAAGACTCCCGTATTTGGTACATAAGTTCAACATATACATATGATTGGTTGGCAGTTGTTGCCGGGTAAAACACGTCAGACATACGTCAATCATTCCACGTGAGGTGATTCTAAGAAAACACATTTGAAAGTTCAGTGAAGTTTAACAAGTGCATTGGACGTCTGTCAATCACACCTGGGTTTGACATCTGCACAGAGTTCAGCTTAGATAGCATAGCTAAACCACAAAGAGCGTCAGGAGGTATGAGGCTTACACAAGGAGGCTAGCATTTCTTGACCACAGAAAGTTTCTTAAGTTCATAATCTAGTTTTTCTGCTCAGCTCACTTTACCACAAAACTTTGCAAAGCTGCAAAATAGGATCTTTTTCGTAGAACCCGACCTTTTCTCCACTGCTCAGCACACACAGGTGTGAGTTTCAACTTAACCACAAAAAACTGACACATGAACCAAACCTTTCACTGTTCAGTACAAAGGTGAAAATACAGATAAAAATATAAATCGGAAATAACAACTTAGATTTGTAAAATAAAACACTCATCAAGCAAAACAACATGAAATATTTCACTTCTTCTTTTCCTTTTAGATTCATACATTTTCTCTTTTGTTTTTTATATTGATCAGATGGTCATCTGACAGCATCTTACACCAAAAATTAACAAATGTGGAACTGGGGGTAATTTTTCAAAATGTATATATTTTTTTTACTCACTCTATATAAGCCTTTTGGGTTTCCGACCTCACCTGCACATTTTCGTACCCTTCTCTCTATCAAGAGACATAAGTACAGGTATTTGTCTTATTTTATACTGTATGTGCAAATAAAATAAATAAATAAAAAGGAAGCACCCATCTTTAGTGCAGATAAGGACTAAGAGCTGTGAACATGACACAGGCAGTTTGTCACTAATAGACATTAAAGCTAATTCAACCACAGAGTTTCCTCTTTTATTTGCAGGTATTTGACGTATAATCGATGTAGGGACAGAACACAACATTAATCACTTGTGACTGACCCCACAGTTATGTTTCATCAGCGCAGCACTTACTATACAGGTTTTGTATCAGTGTAAATATGAACCAGTGGATAAAAGCTCAGAGTAAATTGCAAACGCATTCTTTTCTTTGACATGTGAAAAGTGCTGACCGGGACGAGCTCTTCAGGAGTCATTAATAAGCGCGCTAATACAGTCAACTGTGCTGACAGTATCGAATGAGCGCTGCAGTTCGTCCCCTGGTTGAAAATGAAGAGATAAATTCATTTTAGAGGCCAAGGCTTGTTCTTCCACTTTTCCCACAATGAGATGAAGAAGTCATGAGCCACTTGTATCCAAAAGTGCAGCGTCATTGGACAGAAGATGCACACAGAGGAAGACACCTACAACCCAACAGCCCATCCTCTAGAATTTATTTATTTATTTACCGGGGATGATGCACATTAATCAACGTTTCAGAGAGTCTTCTGTAAATGACACCTAATGAGCCTCGTCCTCAGGCGTTGTTGTAACCTCGACTAAATGTGAAGGCTGATGTTTCAATCTGCACAAACGTTTGGCTCTTCGGTAAAAATAAAAATGTTCCTGTCATTAATGGAGGTGCCTGAAGCCTGTAGATGACACGCAGAGTTTTAAATAGTACATGTAGCGAATTTTTATTGGTAGCTATTTCAAAAGATCACGTACAATACTAGCGCAGTGCTTTCCAATCTTTTTTTACTCGTGACCCCATTTTAACATCACAAATTTCTGGCGACCCCAGACATTCAAAACGGAGCCTTTTTTTTGCTCAAATTAATTTGCCTTTAATCATGTAATAGTTTGCTCTACTATGTTACAAATAAACGTTAATTTTAGAGGACATTTAGTCAATATAATGTACAGTATAAAATGTCCTTTTTGGTGTCTGCTTCTCAGTTTCTCTTAGATGTTTTAGTGGGGCCATTCTCTGTTCGGTTTGCTGACTGTGACTGTGTGCAGGCAGGTTGAAGCGAAGTAACGCACATGGTCACATGATCAGGTCAATCAAGATATGCCCTCTCAGATATTATATCCTGCATTTTATTTGAATTGGATTTTTAGAAGGAAAAGTGGTGTTGTAATTATAAGGAAATATACACTGAATTATTAAAAGATATTTTTTATTAGTATATATATTTAATCAATTACTAGAAATTTCAGGTGACTCCATTTGAATTCCAGGCGACCCCACGTGGGGTACTAGTAAATTAGACCATTGGTATTATTATTATTATATATTTTTGTGTTATTATTATTACCATTGTTACAATAATTATTATCCCCCCCCCCCTCTCTTTCTCACTTTCATTCACACTCCCCTCTTCCCCTTTTCCCTATCATCCCTAATCAATCTATATTGTTTAGTTGCTCTTTTGTCACTGTTGTTGTCTGTCATTACTCTGTTGCTGTTGTTTTTGGTTTGTTTATTTCTTTGACTTTCCTTTTGTTTATGTGTTGTTGTTGTTGTTCTTCTGTCCACAACGTCTTCTTAACTATCACTAAAAAAAACAGCCAAAAACTACAGTGACTTTTCCCACGCACCTGTCAAACACTTAACAGCTTCATAGTGTCTCTGATGGGAGACACCGTACAGTTGTAAGAGTCCACGCTTGCTCATATTTCAGTGTTTTCAACCCCTCTTTTTCTTATCAAGCCTCTGCACGGCTTAGTGTTTACTCCAGCCTGGAGCAGGTATCTGAGGATGAAGAGCAGGCCCCAGGATGCTGCTTCCTGCCTGGACTACAAAAGCTGCCTGTGGGCCTGGTGAACTTGTCGGGGCCCCGTGGGCGCAGCGCTAAGCGCAGGAGCGATAGCCAGCCCCAGACAGCCTAGACCCGCCTTGGCAGCACAGTTTGCCAGGTGCTGCTTTACTAATGCCTGGGGGGCCCGCTGGGAACATCAGCTCACAAACATCAGATTTCCAGAGTGGAAACAGTGTGTCTTGGTCAGCGTTCTACTGTGAAGACCTGGAACATCACGTATCTGAGCCCCAGGGTTCACCTGAGCTATTAATGAGAACAGTTAAGTTTAAGAAGTAGGATCATAAGCACATGAAAAAGTACAGAACCACACTGAAACGACACAACAATAGAAGAGAATAGAATAGAATAGTATAGAGTAGAATAGAATAGAGTAGAATAGAGTAGAATAGAATAGAGTAGAATAGAGTAGAATAGAATAGAATAGAATAGAATAGAATAGAATAGTACAATAGAGTACAATACAGCGTTTCCGCTCATAAGGTTTTGCTGTCAGTGCCACGGCAAAATCCATGCCACCACACTAAACATTTCATACAAAAAAAATCATCACCGTCCCATTAGACGTATTATACATACTAGCGGCATTGTACCCGTGGTGCCATTGTATGTGCATGAGAGGCTCAAATCTCCCAGCATACCTCACAACATTTGAATACGGACAGAAAATTGTGCCTAGTAGATAGTCAGGTAATGTTTCTATTCATTTGGCGAGTTTGGTGGCGATCGGGCCTGTGAAGGTCTGTGGTGAGCTGGGAGCCATTCTGTGGTGAGGTCGGACCTGGTCCGAGGTGAGCTGGGACCCTGTCTGTGGTGAGCTGGGAGCCATTGCGAGGTTAGCTGGGACCTGGTGTGTGGTGAGCTGGGAGCCTGTTAACATCGCCCAGCATACCTCACAACATTTGAATACGGACATAAAACTGTGCCTAATTTATTTATCTACATGTATGTGTTTGAAGGGGGTTTGTGTATTTCTGTATGTAAGTGTATTATGTATTATGTCTGGATGTAGATGGATTGGTCCGGGGTCCGGTGCTTGGGGTGGATGGGATGGGGGGAGGGCAGGTGGATGGAAATTGGATGCAGCGGTTTCATGTTTAAGGTGTATGTTTTTGTAGATTTGAAAACTGAAAATAAAAAAAGACCTTGATCAAAAAAAAAAAAAAATGTGCCTAGTAGATAGTCAGGTAATGTTTCTATTCATTTGGCGATCAGGCCTGTGAAGGCTGACGAAAACCTGTACAAACGCCCTCCTGTGCTGCAACATTGACTGGACACGGGACGGACACAGAACGTGCATTACAGTAGGATGTATAATCTATAATAGTCCAGGACAAACGTCCTGCCCCCTCATATGAAAGTCTGCGAAGCCTCAGGAGGTAGAGAAAAGCGTAGTTTCACTTTCACCTCTGGGGGGGGGGGGGGGACACTCAAGCCTCACCGACACACACACATTGACCAAAACGCGTGCACCCCACCCCCCAGTTACAAAGCGCCACACTAACAGATCAGTTCCACAGGACACACTGTCTAGTTGAACATAAAGGTCTTTCCGTTGAGGTTTTGCGTGATATAACAATTTTGCTACACCTGAAAAACTAACTCTTGCAAGCACAAAAATTTTTCATTGAAAAACGAGATTTTTGGTGAAACTGTCATTTCTCATTAACTAACTAACCAAACATATACTGATGTCATAATCATACCTAACACTATTATCCATACCTTTTCAGAAACTTTTGCCCATATGAGTAATCAGGAAAGCAAACGTCAAAGAGTGTGTGATTTGCTGAATGCACTCGTCACACCAAAGGAGATTTCAAAAATAGTTGGAGTGTCCATAAAGACTGTTTATAATGGAAAGAAGAGAATGACTATGAGCAAAACTATTACCAGAAAGTCTGGAAGATACTATTAAAGAAGAATGGGAGAAGTTGTCCCCCGAATTTTTGAGGAACACTTGCGCAAGTTTCAGGAAGCGTGTGAAGGCAGTTATTGAGAAAGAAGGAGGACACATAGAATAAAAACATTTTCTATTATGAAAATTTTCTTGTGGCAAATAAATTCTCATGACTTTCAATAAACTAATTGGTCATACACTGTCTTTCAATCCCTGCCTCATCAAACTGGATGCTGGTGCATGCTTGCTTCCTTTTTGTTGCTGAAAAAAGTGCATCTACTCAATGTCGACAATGTTCATGGCTTTGACTTCGTCCAGACACAAAGACTGAAAAACAGTGAAGTAAGACGAAAGTTCTAGGACCACATTACACCAAATGAATCCCATGATGGGCACCGAAACTCCATCAAAATTCCCTTGATTTGATTCCATCCATGGAAGTTTGTCTGTGACATTTACTTTGTATAAGTTGTCTTGTGTACATCTGGTTGAAGCTGTTACTCAGACTTGATGCTGTATTTTTGTGTTGACAACAAGATATTGGAAAGAAATAAATGACAGATTCAGCTGCATAAAAGCCATCAAAACACAGTTATTATTGTAGAACATATTGCAAACATAAGTGCCAATTGGACGATAAAGGTTTTTTAAAGATTATCTCCAATCACTGTTATTATAAAGGCTCCGCTCTAATGGAAGCAGAAGCAAAACCACTAACATCAGGTAAATTAGATTTCATTCACGTCAGTCATTTCAGTCCTTCAGGGTCAGTAGCACACTTCACTGCCTTTTACTATAACAAAATAATGGCGGGTTCAGGTTAATATGACATTCTCCTTTTCATTTTGTAATCCACCTCTAAAAGCATCTCTCCACAGTGACAGTCGCAGCCAGTGTGAACGTAGTAAGACTTACATTTCCTCATCTATCTGATTCTGATCCCACGATGTTGTGGGTTTTGTTTGGTTCTGCCAGCCTTTCACACTGTGTCAGAATTCCCATCGTCTGAAATAAAAACGCTCCCGTGATAATGTTTAACCCTTTAACCCCTGACGTGTCTATGACGAGCATTCGGAATGTATGATTTATTTTAAATAGTCATGAAAATTCACCATTTGCTCAATAATTTAAATTTCTAAACATGCAGATAGAATAGACCTTGTTCTTTCCATAAACATCTGAGCATGCTCAGTTCACCCCCCCACCACCTGTGGAATGGGGGGTAAAACACAGAGCAGTGAGTGAGACCGACTCACTATAAAAATAGAAGGTTTGGGCTTTTTTTTTTTTTAACACTATTTTCCTTGTTTTTATAGTTGTTTCCTGTGTTGTGATTTTCCTTTTTTTTTTTTTCACTGTGTTTTTACTGAGTGTTGACCCTGTAACTGCTTTATGGAGTTAAACAGGTGTCAAAAAGCAGCTGGAACTGATTTAGAAAAAAAGAAAAGTTGTAGTTGTTGCTTATTTTATATATTTATTTATTCATTTATTTATTTTTTACACTTCATTTTACTCCATTTTTTTGCACATTTTTTCCATGTTATTTATTATTCAATTTTCTTATTTTGTTAATTTCCTACATTTTGTTGTTTTTTTCTACAATTTTGTTCAGTTCATGGCTTATTTTGTTCATGTTACTTATTTTGTTGGTATATTACTCATTTTTGTTCATTTTATTGGGCACTTTTTCTGTTTTTGTTCATTTTGTTGCTTATTTTATTCTTTTCTGACCCTCTAACTGCTTTATGGACTTAAACAGGTGTCAAAAAGCAGCTGGACTGATTTAGAAAAAAAAAAAAAGCCCCAAAACTAAAACAGCTGGGTCCAAATTCAAATCCTCGTTGCTCATTTTAATCAATTAATAACTTTTTTCATGTTATTAATTTTTTTGGAAATATTTTATTAGTTTTTGTTGCTTATTTGGTTGTTTTAGTGTGTGTAATTGCTTTATGGAGTTCAGCCAGGTGTCAAAAAGCAGCTGGACTGACATATATATATATATGGACTGACATATATATATATATGGACTGACATATATATATATATATATATATATATATAAGCCCCAAAACTAAAACTACTGGGGCCAAATTCAAATCCTTGTTGCTCATTTTAGTCTATTTTTTAGCACATTTTTTCATGTTATTAATTTTTTTGTTAATATTTTATTCATTATTGTTCATTTATTTGCTTATCTTGTTTATTTTTCTACATTTTATTTTCTTAGTTTTTCTTCAATTTTGATCAGTTTATGTCATTTTGTTGATGTTACTTATTATTTTGTTGTTTTTGTTATGCATTTTGGTTTATCTATTGATCACTTTGGCTGTTTTTGCTCATTTTGTTGCTTTTTTTGTGTGTTTTGACAGTATAATTGCCTTTTGGAGTTCAACCAGGCTGATTTATAAAAAAAAAAAAAAAAAAAAAAAAAAAAAAAAAAAAGAGCTCAAAACTAAACCTACTGGGTCCAAATTCCAATCCTTGTTGTTGTTCAGTGTGTTCCAGTTCACAGCTGATGTTCAACATCCTAAATCTCTTACTGATGTCCACTCTAGTGCCTTATTTAGTCCAAACCTGTCAAACTTCAGTTCCTCTCTTTGTCTTTTTCTGTTCTTCCACCTGTTTTGACCGTAAAACACACAGTAAAACAAAACCACTGAAGAAAAGAAACACAAGTACATACTCACAGCAGCTTTAATGAACCTGAAACAGACGCAGATTCACAGAGATAGAACAGACCTGAGACAGAAATAATGTCTCAGGGCTTAAAGGGTTAAAACCTAATTTTACAGTGAATAGCTCTACACTGCTTTTACAGAACATCCGTCTTTTCTGATAATGATCGGATGCACTGAAAATAAGTTAAACAGAGATAAATCTTTAATCTTTAATTCAAAGACCTCTGTTTAGTCTGAACTAATTTACAGCTTTATGTGTCTGTTTAATTAAAACAACAATGAGCAGAACTCGCTAATTAGACTAATTGGACCATAAATTAAAGTCTTCTTCTATTGCACAGACTGTAGTTGCTAAAGAAGAATAATTCCTTGTATCATAGTGATATTAATCTCTTTCTACAGTCATGAAAAATATCATTGGTTTTTTGTGTAATCCAGCCCTAAATGACAATGAATATGTGAATGTTTCTATATTTACATTTGTTTACATTTTGTTTTACCTCTTGTATCAGAATTACACACATTTTAAAAGTAAGTAACAGGTTTTTGCTGTTTACCCATAGACATTAAGTCATTACATTTATATTTCTGGACATTTTTATTCTTATTTTTTATATTTTCAACACAGTATTGATGCCCAGTGCCGACTAGAACTGTCATCTTCTGCAACATTAATACAACAGTAAAACTCATGTGGTTTTAGACACTTTACATCTAGTTAGTGATATATTTTGCAAAAAAAGTCACCTTTTCTTCAGTTTTCTCTGTTTTTATATAACAACCTTTGAATTTACTCTGAGTTTTTATGAACATCTACATGATCAGTGAATTACATAAAGGAAATTACGTAGATTTCAGTTTTAATTTTATTTATTTGTTTTTAGTAGAAAAAAAAACTAAACATTTTTATGTCTACTAGGAACTAATATCAGAGCAAATACATTAATAAACTAGAACTGCGAGCAGTTATGAACGGGGGCCAAGCTTCCCCGCCCACTCGGACCCCAGGCCCCACAGAGCCCACGGAAGTCGGCCCCGAAGGCCTGGGGCTGAGCTGGTGGAGGCTGGGCCCCGTTCATAAGGGTTTACAGTTGGAGTTAGTATTCCACCGTCTGAGCCGCTGTATTCACTGGAATGGGACAAATGCACCAGTAGAGTGGAAGGAGGAATGTGTGGGACTGGGATTAGTTGGAATAGATTACACTCACATTGACCAATCATTACTAAACTTTCCAGCTGGTCTCAGGAGTGACCCCACATCATACTCACCAAATTCCATAGAAATCGGTTTAGCCGTTTAAGAAATATAAATTTCTCATGTTTGCAGCGCTCATTAGAGGCCAACATTCACAAAATTCGGCTCATACCCTAAGACTAACATGTCAACAAAGTGTCTAGCATTTGGTGTTGATAGCATTTAATTTGTCTGAGATATGTAATAGTTAACATTTTTTTTGGCTAGCTAAAGAAATGTATTCATTTATAATTGACGCATGTTTCGACTGAACAAAATTCTTTTGATAACTTAGTAACATGTCTATGGGAAGAGCGTACATGCCAAGATTCAAGGAGATTGGACCAAATCCCAAGTAGGAGATTGAAAAAGTAGGTTTTCCAGTTTTTGCAATTTTGCCGGAAAAAAAGTCATCCCCCAAATCTGCCTGACCACACCCATGTGATTCAGTTGTACTCAGAGAATCTGAGGATATGACGATTTTTAATGTGCGATACACGGTGTGGGAGTTATAGACCAAAACGCATTGTCTTTGGTTCTATGGCCCCCTGCTGGTGGACATATATAATTGTTTGCATCTCAGTTCCGTGCACGGGTCTGGACCAACCCTCCAAATGTCAGCGCTCTACCATGTACGCTTTAGGCTGCAGGAACAGTTGGAGCCGGATTCCCTGCATTCACTGGAATGGGACCAATGCATTAGGAATGCAAAAGGAGGAATGTGTGGGACTGGGATTTGTTGTAATAAATTACACCCATGTAGACCAATCATTACCAAACTTTACAACTGGTCTCAGGAGTGACCCCACATCATGCTCACCGAATTTCGTGTTAATTGGACCAACTTTTTTGTGACTTGATATTTCGCTGTTTATAGCGCCCCCTATTGTCCGATTTGTACCAAATTTGGCACAGAGCCTCTGGTTGACCTCTAAAACAAGTACATTAAGTTTGATGTTGATAGCATTTACTTTGTCAAAGATATGCAACAATATGTGTTTTTTCGCTAGCAAAAAAATTTGTTCGTTTATAACTACCACATTTTTTACAGCAGCAAACTGATTGTGATAACTTTAGATCAGAAGCCTCTGGAGATTGTCTGTGCAAAGTTTGAAGCCAATGGGGCTTAAACCCTAGTAGGAGTTCGAAAAAGTGTGTTTTCGATATGTAGCAACTTACAAATTAAAATATGCAGTGGAAGTGGGCGTGGCCTATGTCAAAAGACTCATCTCTATCCAAGGAATACAAAGATGTAAAGTTTATGAATGTGTCATTTAACATGTGGAAGTTAGAGACAAAAACGCGTATTTGTCTGTTATAGCGCCACCTAGTGGAGCACATCCACAGTTTTTGCTCTGGTAGATCTGTGTCCTATTCTATAGGGTCCATAGAAATTTCACAGCCCTCAGCAGAACAGTTCAGCTGTAGGAAATGTTTGTTGTTTAACTTGTAATAAGCCACGCCCACATTGTTCAGCCACGCCCACCTTAGAGATATGGCCTCAGGAAAGGCCCTTCATCGCACCCACCCAATTTCGTAGAAATCGGTGCAGCCGTTTAGGAGATATAAATTTTCCACATTTGCAGCGCCCCCTAGTGGCCAATATTCACCAAATTCGACTCATACCCTCACAGTCATATGAGAACCAAAGATCTAAGATTTAGTGTTGATAGCATTTACTTTGACTGAGATATGTAAAAGTTAGCATTTTTTTAGCTAACTACAGAAATTTGTTCTTTAATTGTATGCACATTTTGCAACCAAAAAAACTTCCTGTAATAACTTTGGATCAGGCCCATGAGAAGAGTGTATGTGCCAAAATTCACGCAGATCAGACAAAATCCCAAGTTGAAGTTCGAAAAAGTAGGTTTTACAGATTTTGCAATTTTGCGCGAAAAAAAGTTTGGCGGAAATGGGCGTGGCCTAGCTCACGTGATTCAGTACTATTCAGGAAATCTGAGGATGTAAGGTTTTTGAATGTGCGACATACGGTGTGGGAGTTACAGACCAAAACGCGTTATCTTTGATTATAGCGCCCCCTATTGGTGGATATATGTGCATTTTTGCGTCTGAGTTACATGCAGGGGTCTGGACCAACCCTTCAAATTGCACCGCCATACCATGTACGGTTTAGGCTGCAGTAACAGTTTTAGCGGGAGAAAAATAAAAAGATGATGAATAATAAAAATCCGTACAAAAACAATAGGGTTCCACAGCACCGCTGGTATGCCAGCATACACGTCCCCCAGTCCCTGCGGGCTTGGCCCCCTAATAAAGGTGATCAAGACAATATAGGAACTGCCATGTAAACTAATAATAATAACAAAATAAATTTGATATGTTCTGCTCAAAAAGGAGTGGGAAGAAGACAAGAAACTTATTAAATCCCACCCACATCTTACATTTACCCGACATAACACATTATTTTTGCTTCCTTAATGACATAATAACATCTGTTTAGAGTCCTAATAATGTAAATAACAGAAAAATTCAGAGGATAGGATTGTAATAAATGGTGATAAATCACTTAGGAAAGGTTAAATGCAGAGACAAATTCAATTGGACGTTGCCTTAAGGGTTAATCTCAGTCTCTAAAAGTCGTTTTCGGATCCTATTTAAGTCTACATCTTCTCAACACAGAGCACACACACATTTTTAGTCTGATTCCATTCTCAGTCTGTGTTAGCCTACATTATTCATGGCTTCAGATCTGAAATATGAATGGGTTTCATACACTTCACATTGGCCTGTGGTTTACTAAATGGACTCCTTGATGAGGCAGTGCGATAGTCAGAGGAAACAATGTACTGGCAGAAAAACTCTGGGTTACATTATCGGCCTGTGAGGATATTTTCCTGTTAGGAGGTGGAAGTCTTCATGAATCCAGTTTTGGCGATAGTTGGGCTTTTATTTCAAAGATTGAGCAACAACTGAATGGTAAATTATAACCACAAATGCTTTACATTTTAAAACAGGTGTGATGTAGAAACATAAATGGGTCCGATCAGGCAGTAACACGTGGACACATTTAGTGTTCAACAGTCTGTCGTGTAATCAGAGTAACTTATATGTTTATGTTTATGCATTTGGCAGACGCTTTTTTCCAAAGCGACTTACAGGGGAAAACCAATCAAATCACTCAATCAATCAAATTTTATCTATATAGCGCCAGATCACAACAAAAAAGTTCTCATGACACTTTATATATAGAGTTGGTCAAAACCAGACTCTAAGCCAATTTACAGAAACCCAACAGAATCCTGTATTAGACATACAGTATACAGTATATGTACATATATATGTGTGTATGTACGTATATATGTATGTGTGTGTGTGTGTGTGTGTATATATATATATATATATATATATATATGTGTGTGTGTGTGTGTGTGTATGTATATATATGTATGTACTGTATGTGTATATATGTATGTATATATGTATGAGGGTATGTACATATGTATGTACGTACTGTATGTATGTATGTATGTTGTGTGTATAATGTATGTGTATGTAGTGTATAATATGTTGTATGTAGTGTATAATAATAATGAATATATCTGTAAATCAACACCATATTTACATTCATCACCATGTTTATGGAATGACTTCTCGTGTCATGTTGCGATAATAAATCAATCAAGTAATCCACTTTTTGTAGAATCTGGTTTACTAAAATTTTTTGATATTGTATATTTAAAAACAATGGAATTTATGTTTCGCGTTAAAAGTAAAAACCTTCCTTTTTGTATTCAGAAAATTTTTAAGTTAAGAGAAGGACATTATAATTTAAGAGGGATGTTTATGTTTGAAAAAGGTAAAGTAAGAACAAACGTTAAATATCAGTGTTTCAGTTATTGGTGTCAGGCTATGGAACGAACTGAAGGATGAAGTGAAATTGTGTAGCTCACTGTTGAGTTTCAAAAAGACTTTAATTTGTCAAATTCTGAAGGGCTATGAAAGTAATATGATTACAAAATAACTTATTACACTGAATGTAGTATAATTTGTGTTTAAGTATTTACCTGCTGCAACTACGGGTGTAGACGTGAATTAAGGATGTGAATAGGAGAAGCAGAAATAAGCCTCCGGCTTCAGCTTCTGCCTTTTTCAGTTACAAAATGTGTTAATTTTATGTTTGCTTGTTTTTTAATATGTATGTGTTTTGTTTTGTTGTTGTTTTTTTTTAATATGTATATGTTTTGTATTTTGTATTTAACTGAAATAAACATTCATTCATTCATTCATAAATAAACAAATTATCGCATTTGTGATTTAATGGAAAACCTGACATTACGCACTTCTGTTTTGCTGACATTTAGTAAATATTGGTAAAGTTCTGCGCAGACGTCCAATGAAAAAGCAACAACTCGCAATCTATAAACCCAATTTGGTATGAATTCAACAAATACTTTTGTTACTAGTGTTTAAAAAAAAAAACTGAACCAAAAACCAAAACCAATACCAATACCCCTTACCTCCACTTTGGGGGCGGGGTAATAATATCCAACAGTTAAAATCCTGATGTAGGAATTAACAGGCCAATATAAAAACTGAGAAAAATACATGTTTTCAGCTAAATCCCCCAGGTTAAATAAACATTTGTTAAATACAAAGTAAGTCTAGAACAACACAGTTAAATAATGAATGATGACTGCGTTAGAAACTGCTGGTAGGTCAGAGCGGATTTTTTTCTCTCCTTTTTTAACGCCTCAGGCCTTTTTTAGTTTCTTCTTAGAAAATCAAAACAGGCGCTAGTAAATACCAAGGTCAGGTTTTTAACGTCATACCTTTATTTAATAGGCATTTTATGAATCCTCCATCTACTTTCTGAGTCTACTTCATCTACTGCTCTGACACGGTAGAAGAAAAAGCCGTGAAAAAGTGTTGTCTGAGCAGTCGACCGAGCCATTACAGGCATTTATAACCAAAAGTGTCCTTCACAAGCACCAGAAGATCAACTGCGCAATCTGCCTTTTGCTTTTTTTCTCCTCCTCGTCTGCAGAATTGACCTTTTCAGACGACTGATTGAGATTTGTATGAGCGTCTCATCACAGAGGCATAATGCAGCATGAGCTTAGAGGAAAGGGAGATTCATTGAAAGCAGCGCTCTGGAGACAGATCAGTGACTGGACGACGGGAACGGGAGCTCAAAAGAGTGAGGCTTAAGCTGGTGTTCTCCAGTAAAGCCCTAAATACTGCGGTTACCATCACAACATGGTGCTATAGGTACTTCTGAACATTTTACATTTGTACTGGATCCCTTTGAAAGAGCATCAATGATTCATGTGGCAGCATAAAAGCCCCGCGGAATGTGTTCATCAGAGGCAGACTTCTGTCACATCAGTCAGATTCTACAGGGACAGAATGTGTCTGGTCTACATTTATATGAATTCTCTCTTTTTTTTGTAAGATCCTACAGAAAAACACATTTGTTTGATTTGTGTTTATTATGGACGAAACTTCAATGAAATGAAAAGGAAAAAATGAAAACAAAAAAGACTAAACAAGATTAAAAAGTTTGACTTTGGCATCTGTAGTTGTATACCATGAATTGTAAACAGATGCGATAAATAAAACCCTGTCCTCTTCCTTTTTTTCAGTTACAGCACAATTAATAATGTATCCCTAAAGAACTGAAGCCTAGAACGCTCAGTCATACTTCCTACAATCGCGTTATAATGATGTACTCTTAGTCGTATTCATTCACAAACTGCAAAAATCCAAATCTTACCAACTGTATTTTTCTCATTTCTAGTCCAATTATCTCATCACACTTGAAATTAGGGCTGTGTATTGGCAAGAATCTGGTGATACAATACAAGTCACAATAGTAGGATCACAACACAATATATCATGATACTGTAAAAAAGCGATTTTTTGTTTCTTTTTTTAAAATGATTATTTCCTGGAGGAATTGAATTACACCTGAAATATGCACAAATACTAAGCACATTTTTATTTGATCCCAACAGGATCTAATGTTATATCACAACATGTTCCTGTGTTCAAACTGAAATTATATTTTACAGACATTACAGTTTACGATCCTGTTCAAATGTTCATGTTCTATTAGTTCACAACTAACATCAGAACAGTATTTGAGTTCAATCCCAACAAAGGAACGAACATCTGCCTCTCAGACAGTAAAAAGTGCTTTTAGGATGCTTCAAATAACCATTATTTAATAAAACAGTGTTAAATAATAATAAATAAGATATAAACAATAAAGAAAACCAAAAAACTAAAATGAACCTCTGCCATATCTGCATTTGAATAAAAACCTAAAAAATATCAATACAGTATTTTTTAATATCGATACAGTATTGTGAAATGAAATATCACGATATATTGCAGAACCCATATTTTCTAACACCCCTACATAAAATAAAACATAATCACCTAAAGAGTAACTTTTCAGTGAAATATAAGCACTGATTTATAGACGATATATCTGCAAAATCTGATTTTAAGAAATCTTACCAAGATAATTTTCACTTGTTCCATTGGCAGATTTTTTTTTTTTTTTTTTGCTTAATTCAATATTTTTTTTGCTCAATTCAACCTCAACACTAGGTAGCTTTTACTGTCCCAATTTGGGTCCTATTTTTGGATCCAATATTTGATTAAAAATTAATTAATTATGGGATGGATCAGAGCGATAGCATGATTTTTTTTTGCATTTCTCTGAGGTCATCATTAGGTTCATCCTGGGGGGAAATATGTCTACATTTACCTTTTATTATTGGGTCTAAAAAGATGGAAAAGTGACAGATACTGAGGTAAATCCAGTTTCACAGAAAGCACCCCGCTGCAAAGTGAACATAAAGCTGATGATAAATAGGGGTGTAAGAAAATATCAGTTCTGTAATATATCAGGATATTTCATTTCACGATACTGTATCGATATTAAAAAGCACTGTATCAATAATTGCAGGTATTTATTCAAATGCAGATATGGCGGAGGTTCATTTTTGTTTTTCGGTTTTCTTTTGTTTATATTTTGTTCACAGTTTTCTTAAATAATGGTTATTTGAAGTATCCTAAAAGCACTTTTTACTGTCTGAGAGGCAGATTTTCGTTCCTTTGGAAACTAGGTGAGTTAGGAACATTTTGTGATATAGCATTAGATCCTGTTCTGATCGAATAAAAATGTGTTTAGTATTTGTCCATATTTCTGGTGTAATTCGATTCTTCCGGGAAATAATCTTTAAAAAAAAAAAGAGAGAAACAAACAAAAAAAACTGCTTTTTTAAACAATATCATGATATATCGCGATATATTGCATCGTGATCATAGTATTGTGATATGTATCGTAACCCCAGATTTTTGGCAATACACAGCCCTAATGATAACCACTAGGCCTGTAACGGTAAACAAAATTTTCAGTTTGGTACGTTTCCGGTTTTGAAAGCCACGTTTTTTTTTGGGGGGGGGGGGGGGGGGGGGGGGGGTTCGGTACGGGAAGAAAGAAAACCCCTGAAAATGTCTTTAATACATTTATGAATTTTTGAACATTTTTTCCCCAATTTTTGGAGACAATACAATATAGAAAAACAGGAATAACATAATTCTGCTGATAAAAATTAAATAGAAAATAAAATAAATAAAATATTACTAAATGTATTTTAAACATTAGTATGACACTTTTCCCTGAAAGGTAGTTTTGAACAAACAACACAAATCTAATCCCAGTTCAGTCAGTTCCCATTCTGCAGAAAAATAACAAAAAAAAATTCCACATGAAGTGCAACATTAACAAGAGGGAAAACTGGTATTCTGTTTTAACAAACTGAAGAGCTACATTGACAACAAAATTAACCAAATTATTTATTGTAGGACAGATAACAAACTGTGTGTGCAGGGTGCGATTTGTCATAAACACGAAGGGGGGGGGCTTCAATATGTCCGTGTGGAACTTGCGCGGATTTAAAGTTCCGCATCAAATGACGTCTTTTGTTCCTTCTTCTTTTTCTCAACATACTGAACCGTTTCAGTACAGCTGTGTACCGAAGCGAACAGGTGTGTACCGAAACGGTTCGGTATGTGTACGTTACAGGCCTAATAAACACACTCCGTAGTTCAGCAGTTACAAAGTGTATCCTTGTTCACCTCCTTCACAGTCTTCCAGGCTGCAGACAGTCGTTCACAGCCCAGTGTCAGCTTCGTACACCACTGTTTAGCCCCGTCTGTCTTCGTGCGCTCACATTCATTACATCCTACAGCAGTTAAAGTCACAATTAGGCCGTTCTCATTTACATATTTTTCTGTTTCTGCTGTCGACAGATGAATGAGGATGAGATAGTGATTTAATTACGGCATTAAGATGCTAACTACATGTTAAGTAGCGACCCATTTGAAACTGATGGGTTGTAATGATAAATATTCCATTCTATTTTTATAACTGCACTAGCGGCTCAACGTCAACTCGCAGCACGAAGGTCCGGGGTTCAGATCATGGTCAGATCTGAGTCACAGCTCAGAGGAGGCAGAAGGGAGATCAGTTGTTGATCTCATGGTGCTTATGAAGGACCCTTTGGCTAAACGTCTGTAATGGCTTGGTAGGCTGCCCTGACCTTTGGGTGTCCAGCATGTGGGTCGTCCTGTTTCCTCTGCCATTCAAACGGGAACATGCTGTAATTCTTTGGCACTTGACCAAAGAATGGGTTTATTTCTGGAGCTGCTGCCCAAATGCTTAACAGGATGGGTTAAATGCACAGAATACAGATAGTTTCTTTGGATTAATGCCTTTGTAGATCCACTGTGATCTGTAATGCACATGTATTATCCTGTCTACACTAGTGTTTGAGAACTAGCTGTAACAGTGCTGCATAAGCTGTTTGGGACATGGACTGGCTGTAGAACCGTACACACAAAAAAAGCATATTTCAATCATGTATCATATATATATATATATATATATACATATATACACACACACTATATTGCCAAAAGTATTGGCTCACTCATCCAAATAATCAGAATCAGGTGTTCCAATCACTTCCATGGCCACAGGTGTATAAAATCAAGCACCTAGGCATGCACATGCAGACTGCTTTTACAAACATTTGTGAAAGAATAGGTCACTCTCAAGAGCTCAGTGAATTCCAGCGTGGAACTGTGATAGGATGCCACCTGTGCAACAAATCCAGTCGTGAAATTTCCTGGCTCCTAAATATTCCACAGTCAACTATCAGCTTTATTATTAGAAAGTGGAAGTGTTTGGGAACGACAGCAACTCAGCCACGAAGTGGTAGGCCACGGAAACTGACAGAGCGGGGTCAGCGGATGCTGAGGCGCAGAGTGCGAAGAGGTCGCCAACTTTCTGCAGAGTCAATCACTACAGACCTCCAAACCTCATGTGGCCTTCAGGTTAGCTCCAGAACAGTGCGCACAGAGCTTCATGGAATGGGTTTCCGTAGCCGAGCAGCTGCATCCAAGCCATACATCACCAAGTGCAATGCAAAGCGCCGGATGCAGTGGTGTAAAGCACGCCGCCACTGGACTCTAGAGCAGTGGAGGCGCGTTCTCTGGAGTGACCAATCACACTTCTCCGTCTGGCAATCTGATGGACGGGTCTGGGTTTGGCTGTCGCCAGGAGAACGATACTTGTCGGACCGCATTGGGCCAAGTGTAAAGTTTGGTGCAGGGGGGATTATGGTGTGGGGTTGTTTTTCAGGAGCTGGGCTTGGCCCCTTGGTTCCAGTGAAAGGAACTGGGAATGCTTCAGCAGACCAAGACATTTTGGACAATTCCATGCTCCCAACTTTGTGGGAACAGTTTGGAGCTGGCCCCTTCCTCTTCCAACATGACTGTGCACCAGTGCACAAAGCAAGGTCCATAAAGACATGGATGACAGAGTCTGGTGTAGATGAACTGGACTGGCCTGCACACAGTCCTGACCTCAACCCCATAGAACACCTTTGGATGAATTAGAGCGGAGACTGAGAGCCAGGCCTTCTGTCCAACATCAGTGTGTGACCTCACAAATGCGATTCTGGAAGAATGGTCCAAAATTCCCATGAACACACTCCTAAACCTTGTGGAAAGCCTTCCCAGAAGAGTTGAAGCTGTTATAGCTGCAAAGGGTGGACCCACGTCATACTGAACCCCATAGACTAGGAATGGGATGGACCTGAAATTCATATGAGAGTCAAGGCAGGTGAGCAAATACTTTTGGCAATATAGTGTAAAAAAAAATAAAAAAATATATATATATATATATATATATATAGCAAGGCAGGTGAGGGAATACTTTTGGCAATATAGTGTAAAAATATAGTGTACTAAATAAATAAATAAATAAATAAATATACTAGGCCTGTAACGGTACACAAAATTTTCGGTTCGGTACGTTTTCGGTTTTCAAAACCACGGTTCGTTTTTTTTCGGTTCGGTACGGGAAGAAAGAAAACCTCTCAAAATGTCTTTAAAGCATTTATGAATTTTTTTCATATTTTCCCCCCAATTTTTGGAGACAACAGAATATAGAAAAACTGGAATAATATAATTCTGCTGCTATAAATCAAATAGAAAATAAAATAAATTATTAATATTACTAAATGTATTTTAAACATTAGTATTGCACTTTTCCCTGAAAGGTAGTTTTGAACAAACAAGAAAAATCTAATCACAGTTCTGTCAGTTCACATTCTGCAGAAAAATAAGAAAAAAATTCCACATGAAGTGTAACATTAACAAGAGGGTAAACTGGTATTCTGTTGAAACAAACTGAGGAAAACTTTGACAACACAATGAACCAAATTATTTATTTTAGGATGGAGAACAAACTGTTTCGGACACTGTGTGTATTTGTGTGTGCCTGTGTGCACGGAGGATTTTTTTTTTTTTTTTTTTTGTTGGGGCTGGGGGGTAGGGGTGGCGCACAGTTATATACCTGGGGTGCGGTCCATAACTAACGTAACGAATGCTGTCGTGAAACAAAAGTGAAACTTTACATTCTTTCAACGTTCTATTTATTCCTCTATTATAAAGCGTGTGACAGACAGACAGACAGAGCTAGTGTCAGTGTTTTAGAACTACCGTAGTTCCTAGGGGCCAAACAACATCTGTCTTATTAACGTCTCTTTCCTCGTTGTTGTCTTTCACCTGAACCTGAACTGATCCAAACTGGACTGGACTGATGGTGGAGGGTCTCCAGTCTCTTCCTTCCAGGTTCACATCATATTTGCTGTTTTTTAACCTTATATCAGCTGCTATTTCATATTTCGGGTCAATGTGCGCTCCTTCAATATGTCCGTGTGAAACTTGTGCAGATTTAAAGTTCCGCATCGAACGACGTCTTTTGTTCCTTTTTCTTTTTCTCATCATACTGTGCCGTTTCGGTACAGCTGTGTACCTAATCGAACAGGTGTGTACTGAAACGGTTCGGTACGTGTACCGTTACAGGCCTCTTATTTATTTATTTATTTATTCATTCTTTTATTTTTTTCTTCATGGAAATCTCCTAAATCACCATGTATTTCACTTTGTCTTATTCAGGATGTTATGTTTTTTCTTAAATTAGAAAAGATTAGACTCTCACTGCAATGTTTCTCACCTAAATTTCTTAATAAATGGCGGTCTTTTTTTGGATTCCTTCCAAAAAATTGGTTTATTTCTGGAGCTGCTCCCAAATGCTTAACAGGATGGGTTAAATTAAACCACTATTTTTATTCAGTTGTTTTATTTGGTATTGATTTATTGTTCTTATTCATTGTTGTTTTTAATCGTACAGCTTTTTATGTTTTTAATCTACTCTTGTATTTCTTGTATTTTACTCTTTTATTCAGGTTTTATCTATTCTGTATTTTTATTTATTTATTTACTTTTATTCTATTCCTGTATTTTACTCTGTTATTTTGTTTTTTATTTATTTTTCTGTACAGCACTTTGGTCCACTGTGGTTGTTTTAAAGTGCTTTACAAATAAAGTTGGATTGGATTGAAATGCACAGAATACAGATAGTTTCTCTGAATTAGTGCATCCACTGTGATCTGTAACGCACATGTATTATCCTGTCTACACTAGTGTTTGAGAACTAGCTGTTACAGTGCTCCATAAGCTGTTTTGGACATGGACTGGCTGTAGAACTGTATAAACAAAAACAAAATGCATATTTCAATCATGTATCTTTTTTTTTTTTTTTTTTTTAATAGAAATCTCCTAAACCATTATTTATTTCCCTTTGGCATATTAGGGATGTTGTGTTTTTTCTTAAATTAGGAAAGATTAGAAAGATGAGACTCTCACTGCAAGGTTCCTCAGCCAAATTTCTTAATAAACTGCGATCTTTTTTGGATTCCTTCCAATCTTTCCAAACACTGCCTTCAGACTGATCTCTCACACCACCACCCTACTCTATTTTGTGTTTGTTTAGGTGTTTTTTTTTGTCATAATTCATTCTATCAATTATTTTAATGTTTGATACATCTATGTAATGCATAATATCTTAAAGTAGGCACATGTATCTACAAGCTATGTCTACTTTTTTATTATTATTCTCATTTCTATTTTCTGTTGGCTCAGTTACTATTTTTGTAGATCACAGATTTGTGACCATTTGTACTTAATTGATGTTCTACAGCACAGAGACTTTTTTATAATGTTCTTTTTCCTGCTGTTGCCCCTTCTCAGAGGGCCTTGGAGTTGGTTTGGGCACGGGGGAAATTTATATAAAAGGCAAAGTATAATGTATGCACTGGAATTCCACTTCTTTATGTGTACTGTTACATTGCTCAAAAAAGATACATAAAAAAAACAAGTATCATTTTTATGAACAAACAATAGTAGAGCTGTGTTAAACAATGTATCATAGCTTTATATTATGTAAAATAAGCACATTAGCTTTAAGTTAGCTACAATTCCAAAGAAAGCTGTATGTGAATACTAGTGATTAGCACAATGCTAAAATGCATTGAAAATCCATATACATGCTAATGCTTATACTTTTTTTTCCTTTTGGTCAGACAACGTATAGTTTTTTAGATGTTACATGCTTGATAGTTTCGGCGCCTCCCCCTCCTTGGGTGGTCTCTGAAGGAGGGAATCCCAGGTGTGCAAGAGAGTTGGGGTGTTAGAAAATATCGGTTCTGCAATATATCGCGATATTTCATGTCACAATACTGTATCGATATTAAAAAGTACTGTATCGATATTTTTAGATATTTATTCAAATGCAGATATGGTAGAGATTCATTTTTGGTTTTTGGTTTTCTTTATTGTTTATATCTTATTATTATTTAACACTGTTTTATTAAATAATGGTTATTTGAAGCATCCTAAAAGCACTTTTTACTGTCTGAGAGGCAGATGGTAGTTCCTTTGTTGGGATTGAACTAAAATAATGTAATGATATTAGTGATGAACTAATAGAATATGAAAATTTGAGCAGGATCTTAAACTGTAATGTCTGTAAAATATAATTTAAGTTTTAACACAGGAAAACTTTGTGCTATAGCTTTAGATCCTGTTGTGATCAAATAAAAATGTGTATAATATTTGTGCAGATTTTTGGTGTAATTCAGTTCTTCCAGGAAATAATCATTATTAAAAAAGAAACAAACAAAAAATTGCCTTTTTAACAGTATCCTGATATATCATATTGTGATCCTAGTATTGTGATTTGTATTGTATCGCCAGATTCTTGCCAATACACAGCCCTACTAGAGAGTGTACACCCCCTCGTCCTGGTTGATGGTTCTGCGGCCGAGGGGGCATAAACTCTCAGGAGGAAGACTGGAGTCGCAGTTGAAACTGTCAAACAGTTGACATCTAAAAATCTATACCTTGTCTGAACAAAAGAAAAAAAGAAAGGTATTACATAAACAGAAGACAAAATGAATGCCATTAGCCTTACATGCTATTGCTATTAGCGTATTTAAAACATAATATCAGAAAGTGATATATGGTGTGAAAACTATGAAATAAAAACATTTTAATGCAGCTAATCTGATATTTTCTCACATTTGATCATATTCGCAATTTTTATTAGCAATTGATTTACACTCAAACATGCTGGTGCAGATCAGGTTTATCAAGAATGGCAAAGTTACAGTAAAATTACAGTGTATGGGATGGTGCATGAGCGTCCACTGTGTCGGCTGATATGGAACTAAAACAACCAAACCCAGCAAACATCCACCAGCTCTAAAGGTTGGTGAGAACTTGTCTGGAAAAGCCTCATTCGCTTTTTATTACACCAAATATTAAAACCAAACAATTAGGAAAACAGCAGCAATACTGGAGAGGATGCGGTCACATGAATGCCAACCACTCGCATATCTTCTGGACATGTGTAAAAATGCAAATGTATTGGAATCATGTTGTTCAGACAATGGAGAACATTTTAAATTATAAAATTCCAATGGACCTCCAGACTATCTACCTTGGTCTAATACCTGATGACATAATTAAAAGAGAAGACACTTATTTATTTAAAATTTTAATTCTAGCCTGCAAAAAGGTCGTCACAAGGAACTGGTTAAAAAGTGACCCTCTTTGACCACAACAATGGCTGGACATTATCGAGGAAATATATACCATGGAAAAATCAACATTTCATCTGAGAATTAAGATGGGAACTTTTAAGCGAAGATGGGAGAAATGGACCAGATTCAAGGACAGTAATTCTTGATATCAGATTAGGTACAGAAAAACAGTTGAATGCATCAGGAACAGCATCCCCCCTTGTTGTATTATGCAAGTTTCTTTTTTGTTTTTTTTGTTGCTGTTGTTTTTTCTGCACTGTAAAAGTGATTTAAAATATTAAAATAAAAAGTATAAAAAAAACAAAAAAACAAACAAACAACCAAACCCATGAATCTACAAGAGAAGAGAAGTAGAATAGATGTCCACTGGAGTGACCACTATGCATGAAAAGGTTAAAAAAAGAAAAAAATGCGCATATTTATAGAGTATATATATATATATATATATATATATCAGTGTAGACATACATGTGCAAGGTATGACGCACATGTTCTGAGAGTAGTTCTTTTCCTTTGAACCGCCTTAGAGCTGCCCCTGTCAATCATTCTGTCATGGATGAGTCTTGTTTACTTTGGCAACAAGGTGAAAAGTCCCAGATTTCTCTCTTTCTGTCCTTCCACTCATACTTTAAACCCGTTTTCATCTTTTTGCTTTCAGCGGCACCCTGTGGTCTCGCTGCCCGGCATGCAGTGATGACCTCACCAGACATTATTGATGAGGAGATGAATCACACAGTATTCTGTAGAGGCTATAGCTGACTGGAGGCAGTATACATGAATAAATCAAAGTAAAGCACATATAAACCACACAGTGAAGTGAATGCACAGCCTGCGTCATGCACAGATACAGTCAGAGGTACGTACGTCTGCACAGATGACAGTTCAATGCACACACTAGAGCTGCCAACACATGGAATTTACTAATGGCTGTTTTTTTTGGTTTTTGTTTTAATAAATAAAATAAAATACAGAATATTGAATCCCTCTAGTTTGTGTTCAGATACAAAATATAGACATTTATACCTACAACCGACACTGATTTTCATACCATTTGTTTTTAAACACAGAGTTTTAAGAAACTACAAAGAGATTTAGAAATGACACAAATATGCAGATACTCACTGTCATTTTAGACCACGCAAAGGGATTACTGTTATTAACCCTGTAAAACCTGACCTGTCAAAAACTAGTCACAAAATCCAAATTTTTTGGAATTGAGATGTTTATTAGACCTGTTAACAAAATCCAAACAAAACTTATTACTAGAGCTGCAAACGATTAATCGACTCAAAGTGATCCAAAAAAATCATTCAACCACAATTCTCCTGAATCAAAGCTTTGTTTCCTTCATTTCTCTGCTGTTAAACATTGGTTCCACTGTTGTGTTTCACACGGACGCTTATTGTGACACACAAAGAAGCTTCAATTCAGGAAAACTGCAATAGAATATTTTCCTCCAATCAATTCGAGTCGATTAAACAAATCGTGAATTTTTATATTCGCTTTAAGCACCTAATTGATTAATCGGTTGCACCTCTACTTATTACCATATCATTTTGTTTATGATACATTGGGCATTTTTATAAAGCGCTTTATATACCTGCAGTATCAAATATGACACATTTTTAACATGATTTAACTGTACTATAAAGAATCAATTATAAAGTAACTATGTAACGTTTCAGTGCATGAAGTACTTATTTAAAAGGATGAACAACAATATAAATGTTCTTGATGAAACTTTTTGAAAACTACAAGATTTTTCGGCAAAGACTCTGTGGATGATGTAACGATAGCAACCATATTAAAAAAGACAAAAAAAAAAAAGCCCTTCCACTGGCTGTAGTGCGATGATTACACTGGTCAACAACAAATTTATTGTTTAAGTTTTTTGAGCTGATTTAGGATAATTTTGGTGTGCTGAATCCAAAAATCACATTCATTTTGCTCAATCAGGTCAACTTTCTGAACTATGCTACATATTGGCTTTTTAACATTTTTGCTTATGTAAGGGTAGAGACTGCGATCTGGTAGGATCGGCGATTCTACCAGTAGAGACTCCGATCGTAGTCTCTACCAGTAGAAACTCCGATCAGAGTCTCTACTGGTAGAAACTCTGATCCTGCCAGTAGAAGGGTTAGGGTTAGGGGTTAGGGTTAGGGTTAGGGTTCGGATCGGAGTTTCTACCAGTAGAGACTCTGATCGGAGTTTCTACTGGTAGAATCGCCGATCCTACCAGATCGCAGTCTCTACCCTGACACTTACATTTATAGGCATTTTCACATCATATGATACAAAATTCTTTCATATTTCTTGCAATAAATGAGTTCTGAAGATTTTACTTTTGCCAATTTATGATTAATGGTTTTTTTAATATTACAGGTGAATGAAATGGCTTCGACTAGAAAATCTTGCAAAAATAAGCCTGACGTATTCTGCTACATCTGCGGTGAATACACCATTGTACCTAACAGGAATCCTGTTAGAAATTTTTTTTTTTTTTTCTCTTAAACCTATTTTGGGTGAGAACTATATAACAAATCAACTGATAAAGTCACAAAAATGTAATCAATTTTGTGAGAAGATCAAATTTTTCAAAATCAAATTAGCAAAAAAACCTGACCTGATTGAGAAAAACAGATGTCATTTTTGGATTTAGCGGTGCAAAACGTTCCTAATTCAGTTGAAAAAACCTAGACAACTTGCAAAAAACACTTTTTTGTAACCCAGTGTAATCCATAAGGGGGCAGAAAACACCTATCAGGTCACATGCAACAAATTTTTAAGGAAAGTACTGATCTCGTTGATAAGATAGAGGTCTCAGAGCCTGGCGTAGCAAATATGATACAAATGGTTTTAAAGGGTTAAAGATATGCAGTTGATGATTAAACAAACCCACATTACAATGAAATAATGAGACGTTCCTTAGGGAAGAGGAAACCTTAACACAATGACAGGTACAGTCATTTTTAGTTTTAGAGTAAATACCGGAGGTTTAGTGGTAAACACATGGGATACTTTTTCTACAACCAGTCCTATTTTCCAGTCCTCATCCTTTCCACAAGAGATGGGGGGGGGGGGGGGGGGGGGTGTCAATGTGAGAATCCAAGGCAACAGGGATTTAGCAAAGTGAAACATCCTTGCCTCAGGGTTGTTATTTTAAATGAATATCGATCAGACATGATGTGTGTAACATCAACATCTGTGGATTTTTGAGTTAATGTACTGGGGTTTATGTCAGATGCACATTCATGTAAACTTATTCCTAACTTTTAATTTACTTCAATGTACCAGTAGGTGACATATGGATGGAAAGGATCATTTAGATGTTCTGCCTTTTGTGTCATCAGCCTTTTCTTTAAAAACCATCAAGCAATAGAACCAGCTGCCGGACAGTCTGAAGTCGTCTATTGATCTGAATTGTTATTCACAAAATTTTAAAAAACATATCCTCAGTTCCCAACTGTGACAACATGAGATGCACTGACATGTTTTTAAAATAGTGTTATATAAATTCACTGGTAAATATTTTAATGTATGTTTAATGGTTGATGAGTTAGAACAGACTGACTTTTATGCATGATTTTAAAACCTGTATTTTAGCAATGAACCATGATGAGACTGCATTTTTAGGAAACATGAAATGGAAATAAATACATTAGTTTTTCACTATTGTAATTATGAGTTAAAGTTAGTTTTGTATTGCATGCAATGTAAATGTTCTATATTGTGTGTGCACCTGCATGGAAAGTAGCCTGTAGCTAACTCTGGTGCAAAGCGTCTCCTCTACCTAAGATTAATGTATTTGTACATTGTCCCTGACGAATAAACAAATTAAACTTTTAAAAAACTAATACAACTAAAGATCCAGATGTGTTTCATGCCATGTCATAAATTGTTATGCATTGCTGATCCACCATTTCAACTTTCCTCCTCTTCTCCATCTTTTTGGGTAAACTGAAGTAAAAAGTGAGTGAATTTCTCCAAGTCTGAGCATTATTGTAAAAACTGAAACAATCTACACTAAGGCTGAGAAAATACTAAACAGCCCCATTTATTTTTACAGATTTTATTCTGGAGGTGTTACAGACTGTGATTCTAACATTTTGCACAGACAGTGTGATATGTAAATATTTCCTCTTATACTAAAGGGCTCATATTTCTCTAAACCCACTTTTCTTAGTCTGTGGTTCATTTCTTTGTGTATTTGGACCCTAATAGTTCATACAGTTTGAATTTGAACCCTCCAGCTGCTGCAAAACTAGCTTTATATTCATTTGGACAAAAATGCAGTGGATTTCTACAACCTGTTTAAATTCCTGCTTAATTTGTTATGTTTTTAACTAATTCCGTCTCCACATTTGCTCATATCAGGTCCAGACTTCAGACGAACATTTCTCCAGTATTTCTCCATAATTGTTTGTCGCCATCAGTGGTTGTAGTCCAGACTGAAAATATGTCCAAACTTGGAGCCCATTACTTAAAATGTTCAGTTGTTGGTTGAATGGGACAGAGCAGCACAGCCAACAACCTGGAAGGGGCGGGGCCTGAAGTGGCTCATGTACATTTAAAGGGCCAGCGCTCCAAACCACCTTTCTGGTGTCATTCCTCAGAAATAGGGTTGAAGACAGAGTTTACTTTAATGGGAAATGCTGCTGCAAAATGGACAGTCTATCCTTGATATGCACAGCAATTTTGTGTTTTGTGCATAGTCAAAAAATTTAATCTGATATGTGTAGGATTTTTGAGTTACTTATGGGATCTGACATAGGAATTAAGGGTAGGGTGACGGATGGGGTAAGGGGGCAGGAGATTATAAGTTAAACTTCATCCTGCTCCTTTTCAAATGTTGGACTTTCTTTAATATAATCCTTTTGTTGTTTGGTTTTAATGCTAATTCAAAATAAACTATACTAAGACGGACCTGTGGAGTTGAATGAATGAAGAATTCAGACCCAAGCAGAGCATTTACAGTTTATGGAGACCACAGGGAAATGTGGGAAAATGAAGAATTCCATTTAAAAAAGACAAAATATAGGACACCGGAGTTAATTGTTTTAGATAAATATAAATTTCTTAATTTTAATAATTTTGTGAATTTTAAAAATGCTTGCCAGATATATAAAGTCTTGCATGGACTTGCCCCTCCTCCCTTGACAGATTTGATCAAATCCCGCTCTGTCAGTGGGATGGTTACCAGGACCACAGCTCAAGGAGACTGTGAGGTAGACGCACTACATTTGGACAAGCCACACTTTCAGTCACTGGGACTGAATATTGGAACAGTTTACCGCTCAACATAAGAGACTCACAATCATATGCCTCCTTCAAATCACAACTTAAACATTGGATGAAGGAAAACCAAACCTGTGACCATCAGTAGATCATCCTCACTGTGGTGTTCTGTGTGTTTTTAGGATGTTTTGCATTTCTGTCTACTGTCTTTTATGTCTTTTACGATATTTTACCTTTTTGTCAACTGTCTTTCTTGTCACCTGCTTAGGGACTACAGATGGAAATTAGCACTGCTGCTACAATCTGGCATATTTACAGCTGCAATTGTTGTAGATGTTTATTAATATGCACTGTCCCTATTAAATAAATAAAATTAATTAATTAATTAATTAATTTCAAAAATGAACTCCCTGAATCCTACTATCTGTTGGTGAAATTGTGGGGCTCACTAGGGGAACCACACCCACATATTCTGGACGTGTGCTCAGATCAGACCTTTCTGGGATGATATATTTGTCACTGTGAACACAGTTTTCAACCAAACATTTTCTAAAGATTTAAAGTTTGCTATTTTAGGTGTAATCCCAGAAAGTTTAGAGGGAAATAACTGAAAATACCTCTTGCGAATTTTACTAACAGCAGCCATTAAATGCATCACTATCAAGTGGTTGAAACCTGAACCTCCAACATTGAACATTTGGATTGAGAAAGTGAGGGAAATCTATCAGATGGAGAAAATTACATACGTACTTAGAATTCAGTTAGAGCTATTTACAAAGAGATGGAGTCACATGATTAAGCTTTTAATGCAATAAGCATTCAGAAGTGGTTGTATACATGTGTGATTAATTGTAATCAATATCTACTGCAGATACAGATTTTTTTTGTTGTTTTTTTCATGTGTGCCATATGGGGATGTTTGATTACATATGTCAATGTATGTAAAATGTTGTATATAGTTGGATGAGCAAAACCAAATAAAAATTAAGTTAAAAAAAAAAAAAAGCCAAAATATCACTCCTTCAAATGAAAAACTATCATCCAAATCAACTATTTTTTTTAGTTTCATCCAATAATAACGCTGAGTGTCACTGAATTGCGGAAAGTGCTAAATAAAAACATGCCAGTGTATCTACGTGACTTGTGAGCAGCGACTGCCAGCACACTACTTTATTTTCACATGCCACATGTCAAGAACTTCTCATCTAAATGACTGTCTACACTCTTCATGCCTGTCCATCAAATGCAATGATATCGTTCCCCTCCAAATACACTCTCTGACAGCTTCTCAGCAAAATGTAGATCTGCACAGACAAGTAAGGACATACAGTGAACACAAACACACACACATATGAACACACACACACACTTCACCTGCTCCCAGCATCTGTTCAATGTCACTGTTCCCTATTTCTGTGTCACATAGAGTATATTACTATTCTCACGAGCCCATAAATAAATGGAAACATTCAGGCCCTTGGGTGAATTTTTTCCATTTCCTTCTAATATGACACTAATAAATCCGCAGCCTAAGGCATTGGCAGGAATCATTAAGCCGTGGTGACGTCTCACAGTCATGTAAAAGTTAGCTCTGGTGTGTTTGACAATAAAGAGTGTAAATTGTTAAAGTGTATAATGTGACAGAAAGTAGCAGAATGCTTTACAAGATGGAGTTGTGCATTTCTAGTCGTTTAAAAGACGGATATCGGCGTGTGTCTGTCTACGCAGTCATGAGCCTCACTGAATTATTAATAGTGGCCATTACAGATTTGAGAAGCAGAGGGGAAGACTTTATGAAAACATAACTTTCTATCACCACCACAGCTTTCAAGGCACCACAGATAAATCCCCTGCATCGCCTCCCAGCATCCTAAGCAGGTGGTATGTTTTAAAACCCTCATTAAAAGTGCAGTCTTCCATCATCCCAAATCAGAACCATATTAACTGGCTGCTGCCAAGCGCCAAATGACAAGTCCCCTGTTCATTAAGGGCAGTATGGCCTTCCTCCCAAACTCACTGCCATGTCGTATTTATCGTAGCAATTTGGATGTTGTCATTTTGTTGTAAGTGTGGAGGCCAAACAAATGTTACCGAATGTGTACGGCTCTTATACACAGTCATTAACCCTATAACGCCAAATGTATCATATTTGACACATGAGTTTTGAAGCCCTCTACATCAGGGGTGTCAAACTCATTTTCTTCCGGGGGCCACATTCAGCTCAATTTTATCTGAAGTGGGCCGGACCAGTAAAATAATAGCATGATAGCAAATAAATAATGACAACTCCAAATTGTTTTAGTGCAAAAAATACCATTCAATTATGCCAATATTTACATTTACAAACTATCCAAAAAAAAAGGATGTGAATAACCTGGAAAAAATGAAATTTGTTGAGAAATATAAGTACAATTTTATCAATCTTATGCCTTCAACTTATCCTTTATACACATGCATTACAGATCAGATCTACAAAGGCACACAACATTTAGTAACAGGCAGAATATTGTTAAAATTGTGCCTAATTTTCTTTAGACATTTCAGGTTGTTCATATTTGTTCAGGTTATTCACATTTTATTGTTAAAGGATAGTTTGTTAATGTAAATATTTTTATAATTTGTTTTTTGCACGCAATCAAAGAGAAAAAAATGGTGTTGTCATTATTTATAGGTTATTATGATTTTTTTTTTTTGACTTTGATGCCCTAACTTGCATTTGCAAATTCATCCTGCAGGGTGGATTGGAACCTTTGGCGGGCCGGTTTTGGCCCCCGGGCCGCATGTTTGATACCTGTGCTCTACATGATCAGTGTAAAATTTTTGTTCTTAAAAAACCTGATGTATACAATTAGATACATGCAATACACAGATAATCCACCAGGGGGAGGAATTCTTTCACCAGAGGCCTTTCCAGAGACACTATAAGACTGACATTAATGAGGAAGGAGGAAGAACTGTGACCATCTAAAAAAGAAATTACCAATTTGTTAGACATGTTTGTGTTCTATTATGTTTTTGCTTGTTCAGAAAAAATAATATTTGAGCACTGAGACCCAATGGATCAAATATGATACAAAATTGAAACTCATACATGGAAATTGATATTTGAATTTTTTTTTTTTTTTTTTGGGGGGGGGGGGGGGGGGTCAGAAGGACCAATAAAGGCTCCAGTTTCAAAGAACTGGAATTTTCTGTCACTGATTTAATGGTTCAAGCCACGGTTAGAATAGTAATAGTTTTGGATTTTTCATTATAGTTTAGTTTTATTTAGTTTTGACTTTTCTTCTCTAATTCAGTTAGTTTTAATTTGTTTTCAGAGCAGGTTTGCTAGTTTTTATTAGTTTTTGTTTTTTTCTAAATGCTTGGTTTTAGTTTAGTTCTAGTATTACTTTTTTCATCACTTTTCTCTTCCTCGCTGTCATATTCACATAAATCCCAGACAGGACTCTGCTGCTTTCTATCAACTTTAGTCTCCATGTTTGCAGGTAGAGTGGGGACCAGAAGACGACTGTCTGAAGTGACAGACCATAATATTTACCTGTTTTAGTTTTGAAAGCACACAATACAGTTTCAGTTAGTTATCGTTTTTTTCTTTTAATTATAGTTTTTATTTTCAATTCTAGTTTTCGTCATTTTGTTAGTTTTCGTTAACAATAATAACCTTGGTTCAAGCTTTACAGGGTTAATGTGATTTTCAAGCCCAGTTTTAGTCCCCGGTCAAAGACATGTTTAACCATAAGGACCCAGTGTGACTTTTGTGGCAGTTCACAATTGAATTTTTCTGTCTATTTAACCTTTCCTAAGTGATTTATCATCATTTATTATAACATTATCCTCTGAATTTTGCATTTTTCCACTGAAAATAATCTATTTCCTGTATTTAATTTACTGATCATGTAGATGTTCATTAAAGCTCAGAGTAAAATCAAATGTTATTATATCAAAACAGGTGACTTTTTCCAGTAAAATCGGTCATTAACTGAACATAAACCCAGTGTGTCCATCCACTGTCATTGATCCAACTCCATGGGTTTTACTGGTCAATCAATGTTGTAGAAGATGACAGTGTTTCCACGGTAACTACGAAGCCTCTGAACGTCCAAATGGGCCATATCTGATGAACATGAAAAGATGAATAACTGTATTTTACACCAATTATTGACCTGTATTGATAAAATTAGTGGATTAACAGTTTAGATCAGTAGATACTTTTGGTCAGTGGTGACTGTTTGGGTCTTTATGGGTTAAGAACCGTTCCATATTATTACTGAATAACTAAATCTGGGACTGTGTCAGAAAAGTTGTTGTTTCACGCTCACTGAAACTGTTAAGACGCAGACAGCAGGGAAGGAAATGCCAGCTGAAATAGACAGTGAGAGTGAGAGGCTTATTACAACAGTCTACCTCCTGTGGTTCAGACTAAAGTTAAGGTAAAACTTTGTCTACCATTCCCCAACCAGAGGCAATTCTAGAAACTGGATGTCTGGGAACATTTCAAACCGGCATCCGTCACTTTTCTGTCATCACCTCACACCCGCCAAAAATATATGAAATCTCTCAATTCTAAATATTCACATTATTGGAATTTTCAGTTATTTTTTTCCTCAAATAAATATAAGTTGGGTTTCTATTTAATACCAGTGGTGAAGTTGACACGAACAGATAAAAATATGTTCTCTAAAACAGGCCAGGTAAAAAAAAAACAACAAACAAACATATGGATAAATACCTGTTGTCTGTCACGTAATGTGCTGCCAGGTTAACATATTGTTCACTTCTACAGATTTAACCTATAAAGACTCAAACAACCACCAGCAACCAAAACCCTCTACTGATCTAAAATGTTAATTAACTTCTGATCCATTAATCCTATCAATCCATGTAAATAATTGGTGTAAAATACAGTTCTTCATCTTTTCATGGTCATCAGATATGACCCATTTGGACGTTCAGAGGCTCCGTAGTTACCATGGAAACACCGTCATCTTCTACAACACTGATTCACCAGTAAAATTCATGGAGTTGGATCAACGACAGTGGATGGACACACTGGGTTTATATTGAATGATACATACAATGAACAAAAATTAATGACAACAATGTACAAAAAATAAAAAAAAAACATGAAAAAAAGCAAAAAAATTTACTAAAAGTAAAAAAAATTTTAAAAAAAGCAACAAAATGAACAAACGAAAACAGCCAAAGCGATCAGTAAAATGAATGATAATAAGTAACATGAACAAAATGTTAAAACTGAAGAAACTTGAAGAAAAAATATAAAATGGGCAACAAAATCTAAAAAAATAAACAAAATGACTAAAAAAATGAACAAAACCAAATAAAATACCAAATAAAATGAGCAAAAACAGCCAAAGTGATGAACACAATTAACAGAATATATAATAATTAAGAAAGTAGTAAACATAAACAAAGTAAGCCACAAACTGAACGAAAGTTAAGAAAAAATAATAAAATAGGTAAATTCTACAACATTGATTCACCAGTAAAACCAATAGACTTGGATCAATGACAGTGGATGGACACACTGGGTTTATGTTCAGTTAATGATATATTTTGCTAAAAAAAAAAAAAAAAAAGTCAGTTTTTCTTCATTTTTCTCAGTTTCTGATTTAATTAACCCACAACTTTTATCTGATCTTTTATGAACATCTACATGATCAGTAAATTAAATAATGGAAAACACCTGATTTTCACTGAAGATCTGCAAAATACAGAGGGAAATATTAGAATAAATGGTGATAAATCACTTAAGAAAGGTTAAATACAGAAAAATTCATTTGGGAACTGACACAAAAGTAGGTTTATTATGGGTTAAAATAAAACATTCAACAATATAATCCAGCTTTTTAACACTTAGTCATTCTAGATTTCTCATCTGAGGCGTTATTGTCTGGTTTCAGCCACTGCAGGTGTGTGTATTTCAGCAAAACTGTCAATTTCAGAAACTTGCACACATGACAAAGCCAGTTTAACCAGTTGAAGTTCCTTTGAGGAAGGAATTGTTTTGTGTCGAATGAAATTGTAGAGGCTTTTATTTTGTAATAGTTAAAAAATAGATAATATAGATAGATAATAGATAAGTGTTGCTTTTGCAGAACTCTCAGCATCGCAATCAGAAGTGGATCAAAAGAGTTTGTTTTTTTTATTATTAAATATAACAATTTCTACAGAGGAAATTTAAAATAAAGGTCTGTTGCTCATACAAATCTCCTCCAAATAAAGGCCATGTACTTTGTTCAGCTGAGACAAGTAAAGATCTGGGCCACGATTTGGGGAAATACTGCAAATAAAGAGCAGTTGTAATTTGTAAAAAATATGAAGAATGATAAAAACCTACATGACTTAAGAACTTTGAAAATTAAGCCCAACTGAAAAAGAGCCCATGCTCATACTACAATGTAATAAACTGGAACAATGTAAAACGAACAGTCAAACAATAAACCATTCAAATAACTTTGAATAAAAACAACAGCCTGGCTCCCTGGCCCAGATGCACTGTGGGAATAATCCTGCCATTGGGCAACCATTTTAAAAGCATCTCTTTCCGCTTCTGAAAATCCCCTTTGTTACATGGAAGAACAACAACAACTTCTGAGCTGCAAGTACACACTGAAAACGGCAAGTTTTGACAAAAACATACATCTGTTTTCTTTTGTGCAGATTTAGTCCATGGCTGTTAATACCATGGCTCACTTCACTGTGTGCAGATGTTGGAAAGCAATAACGACTTCTCCCCTCAACAGTATTTTGGAAAACACCGTTTTCATCCTGCGCTCAGGGCCACCCAAGACCAGTGTGTTTCATTTAAGGAGAGTTATTTTCCATGAATGATAGTGAATGATGCCACATCTACACTACAAACAAAAAGTTAAGGATATTTACCTCCGCCAGGAGGTACTGTGATCGCTTTGCTTTGTGTGTTCGCGTGCATGTGTGTTTGTTTGCGTGTTTGTTTATTAGCAAGATAACTCGAAAAGTTACTGACGGATTTTCATGAAATTTTCAGGAAATGTTGATATTGGCACAAGGAAGAAATGATTAAATTTTGGTGGTGATCAGGGGGGCAGATCTGTCTTGGCAGAGGTCTGCGCTCTCTGAGTGCTTTTCTTGTTCTTTTTGTTTTTGTCTTTTTTTTTTTGGTCATTTTTGCCATTTGTAAATAAAACTGTTTGGTCTTTAAAAAAAATGTGTTTCAATTCAATTCACACACAAACAAGTAAAAAGGGCTGTGCAAGAATCCCAACTGAAAAAACTAGCCCAAAAATAAAACTAGAAAAGCACTTAGAGAGCGCAGACCTCCGCCAAGGCAGATCAGTGCCCCCCCTCGATCACCACCAAAATGTAATCATTTGTTCCTTGTGCCAGTATCAACATTTCCTGAAAATTTCATCCAAATCCATCCATAATTTTTTGAGTTATCTTCTTAACAGACAGACAAACAAACAAACAAACAAACAAACAAACAGACAAAGTACAAAGTTGAAGCTTGGTACCAGTCATGTGTATGTCAAATTATAATAAATTCCAATCAGTATTTGTTGAGTTATAATGAAAAATGTGTCATAAATGGGATTTTCAATGTTAAATGGAAATGTCCACAGAGTCCACATTCCACAGTGGATGTGGACAATTTTGTGCCAGATACAAAATATTGTTATAAGCTACAGGTGGATCAAATTGGAGGCTAATCGGAGTCATTTTGAATTTTTTATGAATTTTCGAAAATTGCTCAATGATGAGAGAGGAAAATTGTAGATTTTGTGACCTTGCTGTGACCTTGAACTTTGGCCTACTTGGCCCAAAACTTAATGGCTTGGTCCCAGGGCCTAGGCCTATCTGTGGGTACAATTTGGTAAAGATGGTTAGAATAGTTTTCCCCTAAAGTTGCAAACAAACAAACAAACACACAAACAAACAAACACACAAAGCAAAGTGATCACAATACCTCCTTGCGGAGGTAAATATCCTTAACTTTTTGTTTGTAGTGTATGTCCAGTAGGTGCACTGTTCTATCCAAGCATAGCATACTAGGCTATGAAAGACTAAAAAAAAAACAGGATATGAACTAATTGTATGTTAAAGCTGAGCAGTTGGAATTAAACCACATTATGAGTCCAATATGTACCATCATTAGCTGGCTTTCCATAACAGTTTTCCACAAAATAAAAGCAATATTTCTACAACTTGAACAAAGTCCAGTTGCTACTTGTAGGTGTTTCCATTGAAGAGTGATTTCTTCTGATGTGTGATTCTAGTAAAGTCCCATCTGGCCATAAAAGCCACGGCTGAACATCAGTGGGACCTGTGCGCCATGACAAACTGGTGGCAGCAAAGGTCCAAAGTGTTAATAGTACCTGTTTGTTTGGGTTAAAATTTTATTTATTTGTTAGATTTACTTGGAGGGATGGTTTAGAAACAGACAGGCACAGTCTGCTGATAAACATGGTTCCCTGGATGATAATTTTATATGATATATATATAGTTTTGGGGAAAATGTTACATATTTGTCCTTCAAAACTCTTTAATCAAAGAGTTAACACGATCTTTTCAAGAACAAAACTACTGTACAGCAACAGCCCCCCTAGATTTAAGAGCGAAGCCTTCATGGCTGACTACGTACTGAATGGGAGGGAGAGGAAGTGGCAGATGTGAAGAGAGGAGACAGTATTAATGCCCCTTCATCTAATGACGGTACATTAGTGAGGCTCTGTAAATCAGACATGACTGAGTTATGCTGACCATTCCCACTTGGTGAAGGGAATAATATTGGGCTTTCTAGACGGCTGGGTCAAGCACATACTGATGCACACACAAAAGCACAGTTACACCTGCACGCCTCTGACGGCCTGATTTACTAAAGGTTTGTGCATGTAAAAACATCTGCAAACTTGACTGTTCACACAAAAACACTGTGAAGCTGATCTACAAACAGGACGCACCGAGGGTTGAGTCTCTCAAATGGGCAAAACAGCTCACGCAACCAATTTAGCATGTTTCATTTGATGAATATGCAATATGGGCATTTGTGCCAGAACCCACAAAATTACTAGGAGGAGTAGATACAACTATTTATTCAGCAAAATATGATTGACCAAACCTGAAACTGGTTGCGGTGGCTGATTTTGCGTCTATATTTATCAGGTCTTAAAGACAGGTTTGAACCGGAACAGCTTCACCCTAAACTGTCTGCAGTTGTGGTGAGGAGGCGGGGCATAGGCCCAACCAAAGGCAACGCGCAGAGCCAATCTGTTCTGGAAGCATCAACATTTATGGAATTACAGAAGAAAAAAATAATATAGACGTATGTCCTATCCACAATGCCATTTCAGAACTTCCAGATCAGGGGTGTCCAATCTTGGTCTTTGAGGGCTGGTATCCTGCATGTTTTAGATGGATCCCTCTTCCAACACACCTGATTGAAATGATAAACTAATCATCAAGCTCTGCAGAAGTCTGATAACGACCATCAGGTGTGATGGAAAAGGGAAACATCTAAAACATGCAGGATACCGGCCCTCGAGGATCAGGATTGAACACCCTTGTTCTAGATGAACGAGGAGATGATTTGGGTCTGGTCAAAAGGAGGCATCATCAGTACCTTCAATGACTGAACTCCTCCAACATTACATTTCTGTGCGTGTGGATCATTCCAGTCACTGTTGTCATTAGTGCTGGTGTATCCCAGAGCAGTTTTTACAGCGTACAATGATACGATAGATACGTTTCCCATACAACCTCCATGCCTTTTAAGGTCCATGCTTCTCCAGATTCAAGTTTCCAAATTTCTGCCAGGTTTTCAGGTCATATTTCACATTTGTTCACAAATAGTGAGACTATTTGCAAATCAATGGTTTTCACATCCAACCACTTACATATGAGCTGATTATTGTGTTCTTCTGCAGTGCATCAGGCACAGAGTTAACATGGATGGATGGATGGATGGATGGATGGACAAACAAACAGACAGATGGATGGATATATGGATGGTTGGACAAACGGATGAATGGATGACCAGATGGATGGATGGAAAAACAGACAGACGGATGGATGGATGGAAAGATCGACAGATGGAAAGACGGACAAATGGATGGATTGATGGAAAGACGGACAGATGAATGATATATGGATGGATAGAATAGAATGCTCTTTATTGTCATTATACATTGTACAACGAAATTGGGGGAGCTTCTTCATATCAGTGCAACAAATAGATGACAGATGACAAATAGATGGACAGACAGACAGATGACGTCGTACTGTCAGTTTAACGGGAGTATTCCGATGCAAAGGATGATGAAACGACATGGCTTTTGTCCTTGTATAAAGCTCACAACTACAACACTGGTGGAAATCTCAAACTACTTCGCAACCACCTTTCTTCTTCTTTTTCAGTATAATATCCTCAACTAACCAGGAAACCACTAACCACTCCACACATTAACACCGAAAGTTGGACGACATTTCCTTCAAATCCTCCACTTTTCCATAGCGCAAAGGAATCCAGTGTAAATACTCTGCTGATTACAGAAGGGATAGCAGGTGTGGATATGGGTGGCGACTGCACTGATGATGAGATGAAGGTGTAAACTACAGAGGAAGAGAAACGGGAAATGAAGCGTGAAGAGTGTGAAAGGAAGAGAAAGTGAAAGCGGGGTGAAGTAGGTGTGGATTCCTGACAGTTTACATATCTCGCGAGTTCAACCGTGTGCTCATTCCGACTCACTTGGATTACTTCAGTCTGTATTTAGTGCTTTTCAGTGTTTCAAACATTGATTCTCTTCATCTCTCTCTCTCTTTCTCTCTCTCTCCAATCTTGGTCATTATATCTTCTCCCCTGCATCCATCTCACACACCTCTGCAATCTCTTCCTCCCTTTCTTTTTCTCTCTCATGTTTAATCAGTCCAGCAGGCGGTTGTCTCTGCAGGGGACTGTGAATTATTGATGCCAAGGGCCACAGGCAAAAGGAGGGGGAATGGTAGGAGCAAGGATGGAGGCAAAAACGAACGAAGACAGGCCGTCTTTAGTCAACCAGAGCTGATATTGGCAGACAGAGATATGAGAGGAGAATAAGACGAGAGACAGATAGAGGAACGGATAGGAAGCTGACAAGACATTTCAGGTATAATGAGCTTAACGGGGGATCTCGAAGCTTTTCCAAACCAACGCCCAAACACGGCGAGTCGTGCTGTGAGGTGAGCACGAGATATGAAACTTCAGCAACAATGTTTTAACTTCCAATTTAGCCGAACGCTGAGGTAGAAAAACCCAGCTGATAGAGCTTTATTTATATTTCATGAATTAATATTTTGCTAACACAGCTTCAAACACAAATAAAGGGTGTGAAGTGGTGGGGTCTCAGCCTGGTAAAATGGGCTCACTGATTTCAGACCTACTATTGTTTTCCAGAGCATCTGTGTTGTCCTAGTTACTTCCAAACTGTAATACTTTACCTTAATTCTGTGCAATAACCGTTCAATAGACAATACAGTAAACCATGCAATAAACCTGTGGTATGATCAGCATGTGCCCAGCTGTAAACAGTGTATATAGCTTTCTTGATTGTGTTTATCTCAATTTTGCACTTCTTTTGCTCTTGTGTGCTTGACCTTTGCTGCTGTAAATCTGGAATTTCCCCTTGTGGGACCAATAAAGGCATATTTTATCTGATCTTTAGAGATTACTTGTTTTTTTTTCCCTATATTTTTGTTGGTATTTAAGTTTTATATTGAAAGGTACACAAAGCAAATAATTATATACATAACAAGCATGAATCAAAACATCAACACTCATACACACACCCATTCACACCAAGTAGACTTGCACCAAATGATATATAAATATATAAATAACATGCATATATTCTTATGAACATGTGTACATATATGTAAAAAAAAATAATAAGAATAAAATAAGAATAAGAATAAAAATATTAAAATACAGCAGTCATGATAAGAAAAAAAAATTAAATAAAATTAAACAGTGATAATTTGTATGACATGTCCCTATTTTCCAGATATCTTTATGTTCATATACGGTTCCCATAATTGTACAAATTCCTCCAGTTTTCCTTTGGTAATATAAATCAGTCTTTCCAGTCCGATGCACTCTGACAGTTCTTTCATCCACTGCTTCATAGAAGGAGCTTCCATGCTCTTCCAGTTCAAAGCGATAACTCTCCTGGTATGTAACAGTCCAAAGTCCAACACTTTAATTTGTTTCTTAGTATGTGTGAAATCCTCTGGATATATTCCCAGTATACAAAGTTTAGAACAAAATGGAATCTTAATGTTAAATACCTCAGACATACAACTGATGACCTCCTTCCAGAATCTTTGTATCTTTGAACATTCCCACAGACAGTATAGATTACTTGTTACTGTTATTTCAAAGTAATTCTTTATCTTAAATTACTTTCAGAATTATAATGGATTACATGACTCCTGTATTACTTTTGAGTTACTTTCACCAAAATAAGTAGTAGAACCTAACATTCTAAAATGACTTAAATGGTTCTTTTGATATTGGACAAAATGGTAAATGGTTGGTACTTATGCCCCGTTTCCACTACATGGTATCTGCTCGATTCGTCTCGGCTCGGACTTTTTTGCGTTTCCATTACGAAAAAGGATCTGGAATCTGGTACCCAGTACTACATTTTAAGTATCACCTCCGCCGAGGTTCCAGGACTGGGGACCAGATACTAAAACATGATGTGTACACACTGCAGACCACTGATTGGTCAGAGTTTTCTCTGTGACCCACCGTTTTACAAAACACAGATGCTGAAGTGGACAGTAAATATAGCGGTACAATAATTCACATGATAAAAGCCCAAAACTACACCACAGTCGGTCGAGGAGATTCAGTCTTAGGTGGCCGACGTAAAAATTCAGACGAGACATCACGCAACGAGCGAGTTCATCAACAACTCTCTGAACAGACGACACAGAAGTAACGCGCTGCATCACTATGACGACCAGGTACTATAAAGTCGGTAGTATCTTGTAATGGAAACGCTCTCCAGGAATACCGAGTCGAGCCGAGCCGATTCCACGTAGTGGAAACATGGCATTATATTGCACTTTTCGTCACCTTCATGGTGCCCTAAGTGCTTTACAAAGCCTCACATTCACCCATTCACACACACACTCATAGACCACTGGGCGGCTGCCACCATGCCAGGTCCTAGTGGGAGCAACTTAGAGTTCAGTGTCTTGTCCAGGGACACACTGACATGTGAAAAGTTGGAGGAGCATTCGAACTGCCGACCCTTCGATCACTGGATTGGTCACTGCTCTACCAACTGAGCCACAGTCGCCCAATGGTTGCGGTATTCCCCAAACTTTTTGAGCCACAGCACACATTTTACAGAATGGGGAACTCCTTGGACACTCTCCCGGTGGGGCGCGAACACATCGGGGGTGTGGGGGCGACACTGAGAAAGCTGAGAGGGGTGCATCAGCGACCCCTTGGATGGAACCCCACCGGCTTACAGATTGAGGTCTGTCATAGTATAATAGAAGCATAACCCCCCCACTCCAACCTGATCCGTGGATCCCACAGGTAACCTACTGATCCTACTGATCCGATCACTAGTAAGGGGGGCTGTATCAACAGAACACACTGCATTGGGGCTGGTTATTTATTTATTTGTTTACTTAGCAGGGACAGTACACATTAATGAACATTTCTGTAAATGTACCAATATTAGCAAAAAAAGCTATTTTTCAACTGTTGTCCCTGGGTAAGATATAAAGTACCAGCAGTTTACCTTCCACATTTACAAAGGTAAACAGGAGACTGTTGTTGTAGACTGGATCATTGGCGTGTACAGTCGTACATATCATGCCGGTCGCTTACAGTACTAATCAGGTCAAATTGGATAATCTTCCAGCACACTTATGTACCACAGCACAGTGGTTGGGAAACACTGGACTATTGTGTTCTTTTTGTCCTTATCTCTGACAAACTCAAAGTCATGAGCATACATCCATGTCATCAATGTACCGTCTTCTGCCATCGCCACCCATTGGCTGAACACCAACAGGAAATAGAACTTTCCTGTCGCATTTTTTTATTTGTCAAGGTCTCACAGTCTTGCTGTTTTTTTTCATTTGATCAATGAAAAAAAATGTGCAAAGACCGAGTAAAATATTACTGAAAATTGATTAGTAATGCCTTACACTACTGTAGAACAGCAAACATAATCTATTACTGTACTGGATTACATTTGTAATTCCTTACAACACTGCAGACCACATATGTAAAACTCAGCTTGAAAGAGGTACAGTGGTGTGCAGAAATATTAGAACACTTGTCAAATCTTAAGAAAATGGTGGTTTATTTTTTTCCCCAGAGCCTGAATTTCACTTTTTTCCACTGCAAAAGGTAAAGGCAAAGGTACTGAGAATATTTCACCTAGAAATTTATCAGTCCAGTCCTTTTTTTTTTTTTAAACATTTTATTGTAATATTTACTGTGGCTCCCCTTGGCAACAATCACAGCAGCACATCTTTCTGACATTGTGATGATGTATTTTCTGAGAGTTTCAACCCCAATGTCATTCCACGCTCTCAGAAGCTCATTCCAGAGAGTTTCCTTAGATTGTTGCCAAGGGGGGCCACACTAAATATTAGAGTAACATTTAAAAAAAAAAAAAAAAGCAGTGGACTGATAAATTTGTAGGTGAAATATTCTCAGTAACGTTTCCTTAACCTTGTGCAGTGGCAAAAAAGTGAAATTCAGGCTCTAGGGAAAAAAATTAACGACCAGTGTTCTAATATTTTTGCACACCACTGTATATGTCTCTTCTCATGCAAATGTTGTGTATCTGTAGATAAAACCTGAAAGGGTCGATAAATTTAACTCATCAAAACTGTTCTCCCTCCCCAGTCCACACAAACACTAGTTGGTCATGAGCCCTTGGAATCTGTTTACTTTGCAGCTTCAGTTTTTGGTGTGCAGATGTGTGCTACCTGCAGAAGGAGTCAATATAACCCCTGCTTTCCACCGGGAGCAGCTGCACCGCATCATGAGTCCATCATGAATTGGCTTCATGCTCTGCAGGACATCATCCCCATTGAGAACATTTTAGAAGTGGCCTGTTGTGTCTATTTGATGTCCTGTTTTAGTCATTTTTATTCAAGGTTTATTTGCTTCGGCAGCAGATAAAATAGGCCATGTAGTAAAACGGTTTCCTTCTGTCAGTTTTTAATTGGCAAAGTCAATACAGTGAAGTGTAGATCTGAACGTCAATTAACCCATAAAGACCCAGTGCTGCTTTTATGGCAGTTCCCAAATTAATTTTTCTCTCTATTTAACATTTCCTAAAGGGCTCATATTTATCTAAACCCACTTTTATCAGTCTTTGGTTCATTTATTTGTGTATTTGGACCCTAATAGTTCATACAGTTTGAATTTGAACCCTCCAGCTGCTGCAAAACTATCTTTATATTCATTTGGACAAAAATCCAGTGGATTTCTACAACCCGTTTTAATTCCTGCTTAACTTGTTACGTTTTATAATTAGTTACATCACGACATTTGCACATATCAGGTGCAGACTTCAGATGAACATTTCTCCAGTTCGACATAATTGTCGTCATCAGCGGTTGTAGTCCATACTGAAAATATGTCCAAACTTGGAGCCCATTACCTCAAATGTTCAGTTGTCAGCTGAACGGGACAGAGCAGCACAGCTGACAACCTGGAGGGGGCAGGGCCTGAAGTGTCTCATGTGCATTTAAAGGGCCAGCGCTCCAAACCACCCTTCTGGTGTCATTACTCAGAAATAGGATTGAAAATGGACCTGTGGAGTTCAATGAATGAAGAATTCAGAGCCAAGCAGAGCATTTACAGTTTATGGAGACCACAGGGAAATATTGGAAAATTAAGAATTCCATTTAAAAAAGCAAAATATCACTCCTGTAAGTGCTTTCTTACCATTTATTACGATATTTTCCTCTCCATTTTGTGTTTTTTTCCAGTGAAAAATCAGGTAGTCTCCTATTTAATTTATTGATCACATACATGTTCATAAAAGATCAGAGTAAAGTTGAGGGTTTTTATGTCAAACAGAGAAAACTGAACAAAAAGCGACTTTTTCTGCTAAATCTATCATTAACTGAACGTAAACCAAGTGTCTACATCCGCTATCATTTGTCAAACTCCATGGGTTTTACCGGTGAATCAATGTTAAAGAAGATGACGGTGTTTCCACGGTAACTATCTGATGACCATGAAAAGATGAATAACTGTATTTTCCACCAATTATTAACATGGATTGGCTGGTTTAGTGGTTCAAAAATTATTAGTATTATTTTTTAAGTTCTATCTTTATTTGGAATGAACAGGTAAATTCACCATCAGATCAACATTGGTAAAAAAAGAGACGAATGTCATTCAAGTTTTTGTTTTGAGTCCAGAAGATGTACTTCACCAGCCCGTAAGGCAAACGAGTCCCAAAAATGAAAAGCCTCGGATCGTGGAACAAAGTTTGTTTGTCCTTGTAGTGACCATTCTCCTTCAATATCTTAAATTTCACAGCAACTGCAGAGAGATATTAAAAAATTATTAAACATTTTAAATCTGTAGACGATTTTGGTTTCTAGTGGCTGTTCGGGTCTTTATGGGTTAAATATGTGTCTCTTGATAAAAATATATTCATCCTCATTATTTTCTATCAGTGTTGTGAATGCAGTGTTTGTTATTGATGCTGATATTGATATAATATGATTGAGAGTCTGCACAAGGGAATTTTACTGACTTCCTGATCATCTCATTTGCCTTGATGTGGCTGTGAAGTGATTCCATGACCTCTTTTTAGTATAGGAACCATCCAGACTGCTCAGATCCTCTGGCACAGGTTCGCTCTCTGTCCCCTGAGTCAGAACCAAACAGGGAGAAGCAACTTTTAGTTTTAATGCTCCACACATCTGGATCAAACTACCAGAAAACTGCAGGTCTGCTCCAACTCTCAGTTCTTTTAAATCAAGTTTAAAGACTCACTTGTTTACAGCTACCTTTGATTAGAGTCGTTGATTTTTCAGTTCTAATACCTATACTGCAACTCACAATTTTAACTAAACCAAAAAAATAAAGACTTACACTGGATGGATGGATGGGTGGATGGATGGGTGGATGGATGGATATTCAAACAGATGAATAGATGGATGGATGGATGGACAAACGGATGGATGGACGGGTGGATAAATGGATGGATGGATGGACAGACAAACAGATGGATGATGGATGGAAAAACAGATGGATGGATGGACAAACAGATGGATGGATGGACAAACAGAGGGATGGATGGATGGACAAACGGATGGATGGACAGATGGATGGATGGACAGACAAATGGATGGATGAACAGATGGATGGATGGATGGATGGATGGATGGATGGACGGACGAATAAAATGAAGTATTTCACACATTTACACCTTCTAGTTGCAAAATCAACCCAACTTAAATCTTTAGTCAACCTCCCCAGTGCCAATGACATCTTCTACCTCTACAATAATACTGACATCTTCCACCTTTGGAATGATACTGACATCTTCTACTCTACAACGATACTGACATTGTCTACCTCTACAACGATACGGACATCTTCTACCTCTACAATAATACTGACATCTTCCACCTTTGGAATGATACTGACATCTTCTACTCTACAACGATACTGACATTGTCTACCTCTACAACGATACGGACATCTTCTACCTCGACAACGATACTGACATCTTCTACTTTTACAATGATACTGACATCTTCGACCTCTACAATGATACTGACATCTTCGACCTCTACAATACCAACATTTTCTATCCCTACAATACCGACATCTTCTATCCCTACAATACCGACATCTTCTACCTCTACAATTACACTGACATTCTGGGCTTTTATGCAGCAGCTGTTGACATGTTTACATGCTGCTGACATGTGGCAGGTGAATTCAGGATTAAGGAAACTGTGGCTTTCCTTCCCCTGATAAGACATTCTTTTCACTCAACTACGCCAATCCTAACAGATTCAATTATTATCATCAGTTGTAGAAATCTACGATGGTATCAAACAGTATTGTAGAGCGTTGGAATACCGTGCATGTGTCACCAGATACGACTTTCATTTGATTGGAGTTTTTGTGTGGAAATCTGTGCAAAAGAACACAACTCTGCTGTGAGGCTCAGCATTACTCTCTTTCTGCCACACATGCTCCTTCCTTCCTTCCTTCCCCAGTCGCCTCACCTGCACATCCTCAACACCTGCACATATGGACTCTGTAAATTAGCAAAGTTTGGAAATAAAGCCAGTGACAGCTCTCGCACAATCATTAGTCTCCACTCCTCATATTGTCCTCATTATGAGTCCTAATGCAGGCCAAGTTCACCATAACAAAAGTTAAATAAATACATAACCTGTCAAACTTCCATGTCAAACTTTAAATGATATCCCAGGGTGGGGGACACTACTGTCAGTGTCAGTTTGGTAGGATTTTTGGGATTTTGGTGTCAGAGAATGTCCTTTTCTTGGTCTTTCTCTTGGTTGTTGTCATGATTCACTGTAAGAAATAGGCTCAGTTATATGGATCGACGTGTGAAAAACAGTCGTTGCTTTTTCATTGGAAATGTGCGCCAAACTTTAGATATTTACTAAATGTCCAAAAAAACAGAAGGGTGTAATGTCAGTTTTTCCATTAAATCACAAATGCGATGATTTGTTTATTTATTATCGCAAGGTGTCACAAGAAGTCATTCCATAAAAAAAACAACAAAAAAAAACAAAGACACAAACACAAATATCACGCTGATTTACAGATATATTCATATTTCTCTCATAGTGCCCTCTAGGTCCTGGAAAATGGTCGTATTTCTCTGTTGTTTTGAATCCAGAGTGCTCGTTACCCCTCTATATCGTACGAAATTAAAAAATGATTGTTTCCTGATGTGTCCACACATACCGTGCCATGTTTCTTTTAAAACTCTTCACTTGTTCTACCGTCTGTCAACATCCTTTTTTTTATTCATGTGACTCTAGTTGAGCAAAAAGATCTTTCCATTGCAGTTTTGCGTGATATACCAATTTTGCAACACCTGAAAAACCACCTCTTGCCAGCGCAAAAACTTTTCATTGAAAAATGAGATTCTGAACGAAATTGTCTTTTCCCATTAGGGAAATTTTTATGTGCAAGTTATTTTCACACAATTTGAGGGTCAATGGCAAAGCGACTAATATCAAAAACAACAAGTGGTTCAAGGCACAACAAACCCCGCCCCTTGCATGTATTGTAGCTTATTTTGGCATCGATCCAGCTGATGTCATCATGTCTATGCGTGTGCTGATATCGGCATACCAACTATCTTAATATATGTGTGATGTCTGAAGTAAATTGAAACAAAATTGTTTTTTTCTAGACGTGTGAAATTTTTGCCCACTATAAGTAAATAGGAGGAAAAAAAGATTTCAAAAATTTTATAAAAAATATTAAGTTTGACCTATTTTTCCCAAAATGTAATGACGTCTATTCTGGGTCATTGGCAATCTATAAACCCAATTAGGTCTGAATTCAACCAATAGTTTTGCTGCTACAGACATGTGAAATTTCACCCATTATAAGCATATGGTAGAAAAAAAAAAGATATAAAAAATTGATACTTTGACTCACTTTCCCCAAAATGTAATGACATCTATTCTGGGTCACTGGCAATATATAAACCCAATTTGGTATGAATTCAAGGCAAGTTTATTTGTTTAGCACTGTTCGTACACAGGGTAACTCAAAGTGCTTTACAAAGGCATAACAAAAAAAAAAAAAAAAAAAAAAAAATCAGAAAAAAAGCAAGACATTGAAATTACATTAAAATCAAAAAAAGGGAAAAAAGACATTAAAATCATCAGAGATAAAACGTAATTTTAAAGTGCATTCACAGAATACAAGAAAGACATTAATTATGTTAAAATCATTAGAATAAAGATAGACATTAAAATAAATTTTACAAAAAAGCAACCAATAGTTTTGCTGCTGGTGTTAAACAAACCGAACCGAAAACAACACCCCTTGCCTCCCCTTCAGATGGTGGGGTAAGAAGTAATAACAGTAATAAATCTGTCTAAAATGGAAAAAATAAAGTATTTAGTTAAATTTGTACTTCAGTACTGCAGTAAATGTACATAGTTAACCTTCACTACTGCATTATACTCCATGTTGTCTTCGCCGCCTGCACATAAAACATGTCAAGATGATTAGATTGAACAGCAGCGAGCTTGTAATGGCCTGTTTTCTTTTTGTATGCATCAGAGGTTTAAACAGTGGGTGGAATTTGGCAACTAATGGAAACTCTGCAGTACGTAAAAGCACCAGAGGCTGCACTTTCAGCCTTCTGGTCGTAGATCAGTGGGAGCTACTCATTAAATATGGTCACATTGGTTGTGTGAAATCAATAGCGGTGTTATACAACGACAGAATGTGTGTCTGCGGGAGTTCAGATGTGTTACAGCGAGTGTGTTTCTTCACATGTGTACCTGTGTCGCCTCACAGTCCCCTACGGCGAGGTCATTTGACCAGACCGGTGTTGACTGGAATCGATGGGTTTCTAATGAGGAACGGGGGGGAAAGGGGGAAGGGGGGGCGGATCTCCTCAACAGGCACCAAATGGCAACTGAAAAACTGCTGCAGTGGTGATAATTCACTCTCACCGGTTAAAGCGCCGCTGTCGCCTTAGTGGAAATGAGCTGAGACCATGATTAAGGAGAAGGAGAGTGGAGTTGTGGGAGAGAGGAGGGGGTTAAAAGTAAGACGGATGCTTGAACAAGTGATCAAAAGGCATTATTGAGCATTTCTCAATTGATCTGCTCGTTAGATTCCTCTCTAGCGTATCACATGCTGAGTGCTGTGTTTTAACCGGCACATTTATCAGCGTCTACATGTGTGTTTTATAGATAGGTCGGCTGCATCGCAATGGGTCATACAACAGAAAACAAATAAATTTCAGTGCGGTATTTGCTCTCTGACACGCTTATCTGCTAGGCTGCTATTAAATCAGGAGGAACTGACAGGACGGTGAAATTACAGAGAGACAGCGATCAGCTAAATGTTTATACTCCAGGTAGGTTATCAGCTGCAAGAGAGGACCTCACGACCCTCATTTATTGATTTTTTTGGGGACGGTAAAGCATACTTCAAATGCTTATGATTTGTTTTTGCATAAAATTGAGGCCACCGTGGTGGAAATAGCTGCAGTTTAGGTGTTACTTTAAGCACATTTATCACACTGTCTCCTGGGCTGATGTGTGAGCTAAAGGGGAAGATTAGCGGCTATCCCGAGGGTGTTAATAAAATACGACAACGAGGTGTGATCAAAGTTAGAAATCAATCTAAGTCTTACTCACGGGAGCTTTAAAAGTGTCTCATTAGCATTAGTATTTGTCAGCCCCATTCTGTACTTTATCATATTTACACAAATCAGATCCAATAATGTCACAACACAGTAGTTTGGGTATGTTGTTAAGTTAAATGAAAGACAAAATCATGTTAAACCAATGCCATGATTCTATTTGGTATCAAACAATGCACATTATTATATTACTAACTGGGTCATTTACTTAAACTGATGGCCTTATTAACCCTTTAACCCCTGACGTGCTTGTGGTGAGCATTCTGAATTTATGATTTATTTCAAATATTCATATAAATTCAACCGTTTACTCAATAGTAAAAATTTCAAATCGTGCTGACAGGATAGACCATGTTCTTTCCATCATAGACATCTGAGTATGCTCAGTTCACCCCCCCACCCCCGCCTGTGGAATGGGGGATAAAACACAGAGCAGTGAGTGAGACCGACTCACTATAGAAATAGACAGTTTGGGGTTTTTTTTTTTTTTTTTAAATACCATTTTCCTTGTGGGTTTTTTTTTTTTTTCTTCAAAAAGCAGCTGGACTGATTTCTAAAAAAAAAAGAGCCAAAACTAAAACTACTGGGCCCAAATTCCAATCTTTGTTGTTGTTCAGTGTGTTCCAGTTCACAGGTGATGTTCAACATCCTAAATCTCTTATCGATGTCCATTCTAGTGCCTTATTTAGTCTAAACCTGTCAAACTTCAATTCCTCTCTTTGTCTTTTTCTGCCATTCCACCAGTTTTGACCCTAAAACACACAGTAAAACAAAACCACTGAAGGAAAGGAACACAAGAAAATTTTTAAACACTTCTATAGGCGCAAATTCCAAGCAGCTCATTTCAACCTAATAATATCTCTGTGGTTAAAGAGTTAAGAGTAATTACACATGCACTAATACTAATACTCTTTTCTTTATACATCTGTCAGGTTTCATGGAAAGAACACACACATACACACAAATACATATACATATGTTCAGGAATACATGTCAGAATTCTGAAATTAAAGTCAAAATTCTGACTTTTTTCTCAGAGTAATAAAAAAATATATTGGACCTTATTTTTTATTTCCCAGTGGCCTCAATCCTCTTCCACAGAATTTCAACAAACTCCAGATTATTGTTTCTTGCTTCTGTGTTCTTTCTCATCTAGAACGATTGTCTGTCTGATCATGTCCACTTAGTCCATTTTCAGCTGCAATAAGACATGCAGTAAATGTTCAAACATCCCATACCCTGACCACATCATTACATATACAGTCTGATCGGTAATTTTACTTTCCATTTCAACTGCCTGAGGTAAATGTCTGAAACATACACTCAAACAGACGCTGCTCTTTAAGGTGAGGTCGAGGTTTCAGATCTCCGTGGATCTCCCAGAAGCCAGTCCTCCACATGAAGGATGCATCTGTCTGCTGCTCCCCAGGATTTCACCACCTTCCCACTTTGATTAATTCTCTGCAGCTAATCAGTCAGGTTCATTCCCCCGAGAGAGAAATGAAACCAGTCACCGTAAAGGAGAACAGACACACTCCGTACATACAATATGCATGGCTCCCTGCGCACACATGCATAGATTTACATAAGAACACTAATTAATCTACCAGTAGTTTCAGAAGGGTGGTGTGAGTTTCTCATTTGCATTGTGCCAACTTTTGGAAGTAAAACTCCAAAATAATACCCATAATCGTATCTTCAAATCATCTCCTATAATGTCTAATAATCCTGCAAATGTTTTGTTTATTTATTGTTTATACGGATCCCCATTAGCTTCCACCATATTGGTTTCTACTCTTCCTGGGGTCCATTAAAATACAAATACAGTTACAAATTACAGTCACATGAATAAAAACAAGTTTTATCATCAGCAAACTGAAAATTTCATCCCATTTTCATTTCATGTCAAATGTGAAATTATGTGCAATAATCTTAACCATTAACAGGGTCTATTCTACTCTGTTAGATAGGCTTGATTCATAAATATACATGAGTTCTAGTGAACACGCAGCATTTATGACGAGAGTCTGTATGTAATTGTAGCAACTTTGGTCCTACCTCTTAGGTTAAAGAGACACTCGCATCACTCTAGGTCTGGTAGGAGTTGCACCAGGAAGTTACTCACTAAAGGAGTGGGTGTTGGATTATGAACAGGTGACACTTTAATGTCAGCACACAACAAATAACAGACATTTACAACTTGGATTTACAACTGTTTACCAAAATAAGGTGCCATTAAGTAAAAGAAAAGTAAATAGGAGTCCATTGAAGTCACGCTCTCCAACTCAAAGCTCTAGTAAATTCAGTTATGAAAAGGGATTCTCTGTGTGTGTGTGTGTGTTCTGTGTTTATGTCCACTCAGTTACTACATCCTCAATTTCTACTACCTGAGTAGGTGAGGAGTGTGTGTATCTTATCTGTCTTCAGAATGAGTGATTCAGATGATCTGAAATCTTCATGGTAGGTTCTGTGGCTGGCCACACCGCATCTCCAACTCTCTCTCAAAATCGCTGGGCTGGGCTCACCTCATAAGTCTTCTCTTTCTACTCCTCTAACAGTTGATCAGACTAACCAGGGGAACAAAAAAAAACAACCTACACAGAAGATGCAAAGTTGTGAGATTCTTCATCTGATTCTGTCTGTTTCTCATGAGATCTCAGTATCTTTCTCAGCTTCTATGCATGAAAAATATCACCAAGCATCAAGGAAATACATACACACATTAAACTGACTTGTTATGTATTATAACAATTGGTTTTAGTCATAAATGTAGCCAATTACTCATGAAATACAAGGTACTATTTTACCAGACGCATATTTACACATTCTTTACACCTCTATTTGATATATATCATCAACTTTAGCTATTTTAATCCACCTTTTACAATATTTAGCTGTTCATTATCAAATAAATAAGTTTTATACACAATAGTGCAATTTTTTAATCAAAAATGAAATGTCTGTTATCCAATGTAGTGGTTAATATCATGAAATTAGGTGTGGTGTAGTGGTTAATATCATGAAATTAGAAATTCAAATGGCATTAAAAATAGATAAAATGCCTCTCAGTACAAAATATATATAAAGGTCACTTCAGCTTAGCGATTATCAAAGGCTAAGCATAACAATAAAGCTAATAGCAACTGGCGCTGTCGATTAGCATATCGCGTTCATTAGCATTAAAGCTAGCGATCTTTTCCTAAGCTTTAAATTACAAAATTATGAGCACAAAAGTCATGAAAAAACACTGGAAAAGATCTTATGACATCTATTGAGCAATACAGAGCAACGTACAGCAAGTTAATAACACAAACTTTTTTTTTTTTCCCTTCAGAGCAGCTAGCGAAAAGCCGGCTAACGAGCTGCTAACTCACCGCAAGCATCACATTTTCAATATCCTCGTCGGCTCACGGCTTATTGGGATGAAACCTGAATATATCTGTGACTACCGGGGTCTGACTGTGGATGTCTTACTCCACGTATCAGCCTCATGTCGGCTACGGTGTGCTTGTGTATTGCTACCTTCTCCCTCCCGTCTGCTACTGCCTTCCCGGTGTCTGACAGGAAGTGGACATGCGCACAGGTGCAGAGTTCTCGCGATACATAAATACTCATGGGTGAACACTGCCCCCTACAGCAGGTGCACTGAGGGTGTCTAAATGACATCTATAGGGTTAGTGACCTGGGTTTTCGTGTGGGTTACATGATGCATTACAATTAGGAGACAGTATTTTTGTAAGGTAAGGAATTACTTTTAATCAACAGTGACAAGTAATCTGTAATGGATTACAGTTTGGAAGTAACTTGCACAGTACTGATTACAACTCACCTCGCAGGATAAGATCAGGGCTTATCGATCTGGCCTGGAAAAAACATGTAGAGCAAGGGTCTAAAACTCATGTTCTTTCAGGTTCCACATTCAGCCCCATTTGATCTCCAGTGGGCCGAACCAGTAAAATAATAACAGAGTATCCTATAAATAATGATAACTCCAAATTTTTGTCTCTGTTTTAGTGCAAATAAACACCATTAAATTATGAAAATACTTACTTTTATAAACTATCCAAAAAAAGATGTGATTAACCTGAAAAAACTGATATTTCTTAAGATAAATAAGTGCAATTTTAACAATATTATGCCTCAACTTATCATTTCTACATGTGCATTATTGGATCTCCAAAGACACTAAATACTGAGGAACAGGCAGAAAATAGTTCAAATTGTGCTAATTTTCTTAGACATTTCAGGTTGTTCATATTTGTTCAGGTTATTCACATTTTATTGTTACAGGATAGTTTGTAAATATTAATATTTTCATAATTTAACCCTTTCATGCACAAATTATGAGAACCTTAATCGAAATTTTTTTCCTGAGTGTTTTTATTCCTCTTTAGGCATGAAAAAAAGCAATGCGATTGAAAATTTTCTTCTGAAAAATAAATAATAATAAAAATAAATAAATAAATAAAAATAATTTTGAAAAACTTAAAAAATGCATTAAAAAAACAATGAAAAAAAAAAAGTTTCTTATGAACCTATTTTTCATGAAGTTGCAAAAATGTGCACTCAGCTGGGCACCACATGTTTAATTTTTGACGCACAGAAACATGTATTTACTGATAAATTATGTGAAAGCTATGGGGAGGGCTTGTGATTCTGGTGGTTTATGCTCAGGAGAGATCTACATAATGTTACCAATTCATGTCAGAAAAGATATGTAGTGTCTTAAAACTTTAATAAAGATATGTGTAAAAAAACAACAACAACAAAAGAACAACAAAATTCATGAATATACAACAGAACAGCTATAGAATAGATGTCCACTGTAGTGACCAGTTTGCATGAAAGGGTTAATGCTATTTTTTGCATTAAAACAAAGACAAATATTTGAAGTTGTCATTATGTAATATTATGTAATATTATTTTTTTCACATCAAACCAAGAAGAAAATATGGATTCATTATTTTTTTGTGGGTTATTCTGCTGTTATTATTTGACTGTAGATCATATTGGTCTGTATGTGGAACCTGAACTAAAATGAGTTCCGCAGCCTTGACTGTGGAATTTCCGCACTTTGAAAATTCATCCCAGGGGCCGGATTGGAACCTTAGGCAGGCCACATTTGGCCCCCGGGACGCATGTTTGAGACCCCTGATGTAGAGCTATAATATCTGTTTCTTTTTGAACTCCCTGAAATCTGGTCTTTGTTTGTTTGTCTGTTTGTTTGTTTGTTTGTTTTGTTGTTTGTTTTTTTCATTCTCTCTGTGGTTTATTTGTCTATATGCTATGTATTATTGTTAATCCTATGTTTTCTATTGTCCCTGTCACACCTGGTTTGCTAAAAAAAAAAAAAAAGTTCAATAAAAATATGTTTAAAAAAAACCCACTGATTACAACTGTACTAGGGCTAAACTTTCATATAATTAATATATTCATTAGCTGAAAATTTCTGCATAATTAAGGCGTGGTTGCTGTGATTGACAGGAAAATCTGTGTGGGAGTTGATTGACATTAAGCATTCACAGCTCTTATTTATTGAATTAAACATATAAATTTAATTGAATTTAATTAGATTATATGTTCTATCAGTTAGCCTGATAATTAGCTCATGTAGCCATAATTAGCATATGCATTTCATGACACTGACATTACTGTTATCAGACACAGCTGTGTGCATTAACATTTATTAAGTAGCTGAAATGAGTGGATGGTGTTTATTGCGACACATTAGTTGATGTAGTTGGTGTTTTCAGAAAGTTCTGGTTTCATTCTTCGCTCTTCTGGCCACATTCTACATCTCCAGGTTTCATTAAGTTTCACAAACCAATGGAATAAATCTGGTGTTTCAGACCAAATTGTTATAGTTCTTTCTTTTTTTTTTTTTTTGACTTGATTTTTTAATTTGTTTTAGTATAAGGTACAAAACAAACAGAGAAATGGTCACAGGTATATTCAGACATTTACATCCTGTTTACTGTCCACAGATTGAATGAAAAAGTCCCATTCTTTCCAGTATTTTACACCCTTATGTTATTGTAGGTGGAGATTGTAGGTCATCATTTCCATTACAAGGATACGATTGACAATTTTTATCACCAAGGAGATTAAAGGAGCTCCTTTTTTAGTCAACATTGGTGATGGCTTTTTTGCCTGCAGAAAGCAGTATTCTAAACAGATATACGTCAGTATTACATAATTCATCTGGGGAATGATAAAAAACAAAGTAGCCAATCACATCAAAATGAATGCCAAAAACTGAATACATCAATTTGATCATATTTCCCCAAAACCCAACAATACCAGGACAAAACCAGAACACATATGCTTCATCTGCCTCAGCTGATCCGTACTCCCTCCAACAAGAAAACTGAACATCAAAAAAAAGTTTTATAAAGAAGTGGACCAGACTTTTCTAACATAAATCCCTCCAGGTTAGTGAGTTTGTTGTGCAACTTTGACATTCCCATCCCTCTGACCAGATGTCATTTTTAGTATTTCCTCTAGCAGGTCTCTATCCCATTGATCTTTTGCATGAAAATATATCAAATATGTTACATGGATATTTACTAATGACAACACAAACATTACAGAAAACCTGAGGTGATTTATTGACTTTTTGAATATGTATTATATGTCTTATGTCTCATGTTTAAGTGTTTGGTTTATTTATTTTCTTCTGTTTTGACATTCATATTCGAAATAAATACATCAGTCAGTCAATCAGACTGTGACAGTTCATTAGCATTAGCAGTTAGCACATTAGGAGCAGTGAGCTGCCATTGAAGGCTCTCTGGTACCACCACATCAGCGCTGTGGTCAGAGGAACCGACAGGAGAACAGGGGTTAACCAGAGGACCGACAGCAGGGGCGTCAAAGTCATTTTAGTTCAGGGGCCAAATTCAGCCTGAAATGGGTTGGACCAGTAAAATAATAACATAATTATGTATAAATAATCTCAGCTCTAAACTGTCCTTACATGATGAAAATGTTTACATCTACAAACTGTCCTTTAAAACAATGTGAATAACACAAACAACCTAAAATTTATTAAGAAAAATAAGTGCAATTTTAACAATATTCTGCTTCAGTTCATAATTTCCACATGTACATCACAACTTACAGATCTCAGTGGATTTACAAATACACAAAACATTTAATAACAGGCAGAATATGATTAAATTTCACTTACTTTTCTTAAGACATTTCAGGTTTTTCATATTTGTACAGGATATTTATGTTTTTTGTGAAAGGATAGTTTGTTTTAGTGTGAATACTACAGAAGAGGATTAGGGCCAATGGAAAAAAAAAAGGTGAAACTTTTTTTTATTATTATTATTATTCTCAGGAAAAAGTCAGAATTCTGACTTATTTCTCGGAATAATAATAAAAATATATATATATTGGACCTTTTTTTTCCTCTTCGGTAAAATACAGGAAAATTACATGAAAATATTTACATAAACAAAGAAAAAAACTTTGTGGAGTTGTGAGTATTTATAGTTATTATGATGATATTTTTCCTGGTCTGTTTGTGAATCCTGAACTAAAATTTTTGTGACTATCGTAAGTGTAATTGTTTACAGACTGACAGACGGACCCCATCTGATACCAGTAGTCCATCGGACCCTTTGGGCCGTTGGACTAAAAAGGAAAAAGGACTTCATTATTCACTTCATTTTACATCAGCACTGGCCCTGATATTATACACTTTGCATAAATTTGTGCTAAATCACTGAATGCTTGTCAAACTTATTTTCATCTACCTTATAAAACTGCACACGTTAATAATACCCGTCCACATATCGTGTGTCATTATCCAGACTGCTGTAGTTTTTACCGTATATTTTAACCATCTGGCTACGGGTCTTTCATTAAACCTTTCGATACTCACACTTATTCGAAGCCTCCATGGTCCTAATTAAACAGACTCATGATGCAAAGTAAGGAAGCTCCTCCGAGAATAACTCCACCCTCACACGAGTTAAAGTTAAAGTGTGGCAGATGTGACCTCAGTGCATATTCACTGTATTTTTTAAATCCTAATCAGTGGTATTTTTTTCACTGACATGATGTTTTCAGCAGTTACATTTTATTTAACCCATAAAGACTCAAACAGCCACCGGTGACTGAAGTCATCTACTGATCTAAACTGTTTAATAACTGCTGATCCACGAATCCTATCAATACATGTCAATAATTGGTGTAAAGTACAGTTCTCCATCTTTTCATGGTCATCAGATATGACCCATTTGGACATTCAGAGGCTCCATAGTTACCATGGAAACACCATCATCTTCTGCAACATTGATTCACCAGTAAAACCCATGGAGTTGGATCAATGACAGTGGATGGAAACACTGGGTTTATGATCAGTTAATGAGAGATTTTGCTGAAAAAGTCACTTTTTCTGATATAATAACCCTCAACTTTAATCTGAGCTTTAATGAACATCTGCATGATCAGTGAACTGAATAAAGGAAAATACCTGATTTTTGATGAAAAAACCCCAAATATAAATAAATATTGTATAAATGATAGTTTGCTTGAGTGTAAATACAGTAAAATTACATGGAATGTTTACATTTACAAGGAGAATAATTTGGAGTTGTGAGTATTTATAGGTTATTATGACAGTATTTTACTGATCCGACCCACTGGAGATTAAATTGGTCTGTATGTGGAACCTGAACTAAAATGATTAATATCTTCAGTGTAATTTTTGCATTTCACACATTCTTCCTGGGGGTCAGACTGGACCCTGTGGTTGGCCAGATTTGGCCCCCGGACTGCATGTTTGAGACATCTGCGTTAGATGAAGAGTACAGCTCAAAAATTTTATTTTTGTTACAGTTAATTATGTAATATTTGATTTAATCCTATAACACAAAAAGTATCATATGTGATACATGACTTTTGAAGCCCTCTACATGATCAGTGTGATATTCTCTTTTTTTGAAAAACCTGATGTTTACAATTAGATACATGTAATACACAGATAATCCACCAGGGGGAGGAGTTCATTCACCAGAGGCCTTTCCAGTGACACTACAAGACTGACGTTAATGAGGAAGGTGGAGGAACTGTGACCATTTTGAAAAGGAATTAACAATTTTTTCGACATGTTTGTGTTATATTGTGTTTTTGTTTGTTCAAAAATAATAATATTTGAGCATTGAGACCCGATGGATCAAATATGATACAAAATGGAAAGTCATACATGGAAATTGATATTTGGAAGAAAAAAAAAAGGGTTGTCCAGAATGACCAATAAAGGCTCCATTTTCAAAGAACTGGGATTTTCTGTGGATGATTTAATGGTTCAGGCTTTACTGGATCTTCACTGTAATTTTTGCATTTCACAAATTCAAACCAAATTCAGATTCATTTTTTTATTTATATTGTACCAAATCATAACAAAGTTATCTTATGACACTTTATATATCGAGCCAGTTGAAACCAGACTCTAAGCCACTTTACAGAAACCCAAAACAGTCCTCCAGGAGCAGACACTATTGCTGTGTCTCCACTATGTGGAACCGGCTCCACTCGACTCTGGTACCAGGTCCTCTTCCTGGAGACCGTTTCCATTACAGGATACTACTGACTTTACAGTACCTGGACGTCATAGCGATGTGGCGCCTTACTTCCGTGTTGTCTGCTCAGAGAGTTGCTGATAAACTTACTCGTTGCGTGTTGTCTCGTCAAGCTCATGCTGAATTTTTACGTCGGCCACCAAAGACTGAATCTTCTGACTGAATGGTGTAGTTTTACAGGCTGTCATCATGTGGATTAACCTACTGCTATATTTACTGTCAACGTCTGCATCTGTTTTTTGTAAAACGGCGGGTCACAGAGACGACTCTCTGACCAATCCGTGGTCTGCAGTGTTTACACGTCACATTTTAGTATCTGGTCCCCAGTCCTGGAACCTCAGCGGAGGTGATACCAAAAAACTAGTACCGAGTACCAGATTCCAGGTCCTTTTTCAGAAAGGAAACGCAAAAAGGCCGAGCCAAGCCGAGCCGGTACCATGTAGTGGAAATGTGGTTTTAGTGAGTGGTGACAGTGGAAGGAAAAACTACCTTTGACACAAAGAAACCTGGAGCAGACCCTGAATACTGGAGGATGGACGTCTGCCTTGACCAGTTAGGGTGAAAAAGAGAGGGTAAAGGAGGAGAAAAGAGAAAGAGGTAGAGATAGAGAGAAAGGAGGAGAGGGGGAGAAGGGAGGAAGTAGGAGGAGACACATGGATGTAACTGATGCACAGAAAACTGAACTAGAACTGTCGATTGTAGTGTCGAAGTAGATCATCTGGTGTTAGAATAACACTGGGTTACAAAATAATGTTTTTTGCAAGTTGTCTAGGTTTTTTCAACTGAATTCGGACCATTTTGCACCGCTAAATCCAAAACTGACATCTGTTTTTCTCAATCAGGTCAGGTTTTTTTGCTCATTTGATTTTGAAAAATTTGATCTTCTCACAAAATTAATTACATTTTTGTGACTTTATCAGTTGATTTTTTATATAGTTCTCACCCAAAATAGGTTTTAAGAGAAAAAAAAATCATTTTCTAACAGGGTTCCTGTTAGGTACAATGGTGTATTCACCGCAGATGTAGCAGAATAGGTCATCAGGCTTATTTTTGCAAGCTCTTCTAGTCGAAGCCATTTCATTCACCTGTAATATTAAAAAAAACCATTCATCATAAATTGGCAAAAGTAAAATCTTCAGAACTCGTTTATTGCAAGAAATATGAAAGAATTTTGTATCATATGATGTGAAAATGCCCATAAATGTAAGCAAAAATGTTCAAAAGCCAATATGTAGCATAGTTCAGAAAGTTGACCTGATTGAGCAAAATGAATGTGATTTTTGGATTCAGCACCAAAATTATCCTAAATCAGCTCAAAAAACTTAAACAATAAATTAGTTGTTGACCAATGTAATTAGTAAAAACCAGAATAAAGGTCCATGACTGTTAATACTGCTACTACAAATTCATCCTAGGGGCCAGGCTGGACCCTTTGGTGGTCCTGAATTGGCCCCCGGACCGCATGTTTGAGACCTCTGCACTAGATGAAGAGTACAGCTCAAAAAAAATTAATTTTTGCTCCACTTAATTATGTGTATTCGAGGGAACCTACAGTATCCACAGGCGGATGGGGAATCCACTTCACTTCTGTATTTGCATTCAAATAGAAGAACCTTTTTGCCTCATTATACATGTGCTGTCGCTGTGTGTAACGACCCCTGCATATTAGCTCACCTTAAGGAATTCTTTTCTCATGATTCGATGATATGGTCAGTAATTAGTCCCTATCTCTACATCGTGTGAAGGATATTAAAGAGATTTGTTGGATTTTATACGTGTGGTTTTCTTATCAGATTAAAATGTAATTATAATGACTTTTCGGTTAATTGTGTTTTCTATATTACCTACGGCACGCTCAGAATGATCCCTTTGATTAAACTAATGTGGGTATAGATGAACACATTTGCGTGGGAGCTTTTAAACTCTCAACTATCTGCACACATTAGCCTCCTTTTGGATACTCAGCAAAATAGAATCTTATTACATTAGCCCATGCAAGACTCATCCCTCTCATCCTCTTTGCTTTGTGTTTTATCTCCAAAAAAATTAGCGAGGGCTTCCTGTTCATTCTCCGAGGCTGAAAAGTTATTTTGGAGATGGCTCGATGGTAGATTAATCCGGTCTTATCGAACAACTTACATTTGAGGAGGAGATAATGAAAGGAGAGGAGGGGAGCGGCGTACGTCTAATGTCAGACGTAAACTCGTAGATGGCGGCGTGCGTTCCTGGTCTGTTGATCCTATGGGCGCTCCAGTGAGCCGGAGAATTAAACATGCCTCTACTGGTGAAGGGAAAGGGGAAAAAATACACTAAAGTAAGCGTCGGTTTCATCATCAAGCACAACAAATGTAAAGGAATTTGTCAGCGGTGTCATCTGCATAGAGACGCTATTATCAGCTTTGATCGTAAAGCGGGAAAAAGTGACACACACAGCAGAAGGAACATGTAATGAAGTCGGTGTTACACGTGACACACATATTACACACAGCTCTATAATAAGACGTGTTCCCCAGAGAAATCCACAGCAGGAATGATGGATGGCTTACTGCGGAGACCTGCTCTCTACATACTTCAGCCATTTTCATCATCTGTTTCCCTCCATGACCTGCTGCCCCGACTTTCTCCCATTTCCTACGTCTTTAAAGTGGTTTTATGTTCTATTGACGTTCCAAACTCCCACCAGAAGGGGGAAGTCTGGTACCTGAACACACTAATGCCGCGTTTCCACTACATGGTACTGGCTCCACTCGACTTGGCTTTTTTGCGTTTTCACTGCGAAAAAGGACCTGGAATCTGGTACCTGGTACTAGTTTTTTGGTATCACCTCCGCTGAGGTTCCAAGACTGGGGACCAGATACTAAAATGTGACGTGTAAACACTGCAGACCACTGATTGGTCAGAGAGTCGTCTCTATGACCCGCGGTTTTACAAAAAACAGATGCGGTAGTTGACAGTAAATATAGCGGTAGGTTAATCCACATGATGACGGTCTGTAAAACTACACCAGGGTTTGTCGAGGAGATTTGGTGGCCGACGTAAAAATTCAGCATGAGCTTGACGAGACAACACGCAACGTTCATCAGCAACTCTCTGAGCAGACAACACAGAAGTAACGCGCCGCATCGCTATGACGACCAGGTACTGTAAAGTGGGTAGTATCCTGTAATGGAAACAGTCTCCAGGAATTGGACCTGGTACCCGAGTCGAGTCGAGTGGAGCCGGTTCCATGTGGTGGAAACGCAGCGTTAGTTCTAACCTGGACAGCCATCTGGTTTTCTCAGTGTATTAGGATTGAGGAGATGACGTAACAACCAGCGTCCCTGCCCCATTTTCGCCATTTTGAACATACAGGCGCTAACAGTCCCATAGCGGTGCGTTCATTGTTTTTGTAAATTCATTCATTTTCTGAACCCGCTTTATCCTCACTAGGGTCACGGGGGTCACTTGGAGCCTATCCCAGCTACATAGGGGTGAAGGCGGGGTTCAGCCTGGACAAGTTGCCAGTTCATCGCAGGGCTGAACATATAGAGACAAACAATCACTCTCACATTCACACCTATGGGCAATTTAGATTAACCAATTAACCTATCAGTGCATGTGTTTGGATGGTGGGAGGAGCCGGAGTACCCGGACAGAACCCACGCAGACACGGGGAGAACATGCAAACTCCACACAGAAAGGTCCCACCCCCCGTCAACTGGTGTTGGAATCAAACCCAGGACCTTCTTGCTGTGAGGCACGAGTGCTAACCACTGCACCACCGTGTCGCCCCCAGGTGTTTTTGTAAATTCTTTGTAAAATCCGTCCGATCAAAGATGCCTGGGAGACACTGCTGCGTTAAAAACTGAAAAATTATTTTAATTTAGATTGTTGAAGTCTTAAGTTGTCACATCTCTACTTGTTCTGTTCTCTCTCTCTTTCTCAGTCACACCTCCTCATCTCTCTCTGACACTTCCTCTAATTACTCAACTCTTTTCACCTGTGGGTCCCAGCTGCCGCTCATTAGGCCTGGGTCTACATAACCACTGCCTTGTACGTGTGTATTTCGCCAGATTGTTCAACCTCGTTGCAACTCTCCAGCGTTGCCTGTCTGAACCTCAAATCCAGAACCTGACCCGCCTGCCCGGATTCCCTGAACCTCCACTCGTCTGACCTGACCAAGCCTGTCTGTCTCTGCCCTGGAAATCGACCCGCCTTCAGTCTACCGACCACGGCTCAGCCTGCTCCCTCTGGTTCTGTCTGGATTCCCCGGTTCACGACCCCAGCCTGCCTTGACCAACCTGCCGTCTGTTCCTTGTCTGTTACTAGTTCGTCTGATAACACTGGGTTACAAAAAAATGTTTTTTGCAAGTTGTCTCGGTTTTTTCAACTGAATTAGGACCATTTTGCACCGCTAAATCCAAAAATGACATCTGTTTTTCTCAATCAGGTCAGGTTTTTTTGCTCATTTGATTTTGAAAAATTGGATCTTCTCACAAAATTGATTACATTTTTGTGACTTTATCAGTTGATTTTTTTTTATATAGTTCTCACCCAAAATAGGTTTGAAGAGAAAAAAAAATCATTTTCTAACAGGATGTATTTATTAAGTGTTACAAACTGTAGCAGAATACGTCAGGCTTATTTTTGCAAGATCTTCTAGTCGAAGCCATTTCATTCACCTGTAATATTAAAAAAAAGATTAATCATAAATTGGCAAAAGTAAAATCTTCAGAACTCGTTTATTGCAAGAAATATAAAAGAATTTTGTATCATATGATGTGAAAATGCCCATAAATGTAAGCAAAAATGTTCAAAAGCCAATATGTAGCATAGTTCAGAAAGTTGACCTGATTGAGCAAAATGAATGTGATTTTTGGATTCAGCACACCAAATTATCCTAAATCAGCTCAAAAAACTTCAACAATAAATTTGTTGTTGACCAGTGTAATAAATCTGTTCAAAGACTTGAATCAGTGTGCTGCTTTTGGGTTCTCCGTGTGCTTGTGTCATAAGTTTACTCACATATTAGTCAGTAGTTATTGTTTTAAGTTGGGATTCGTTTGTAACCTTCGCCGAGGAGGTTATATTTTCATCAGGGTCTGTTTGTCTTTTAGCAAGAAAACTCAAAGTTATGGACGGATTTTGATGAAATTTTCAGGAAATGTTGATACTGGCACAAGGAAGAAATGATTAAGTCCTGGCGGTGATTCAAGGGGGTGACGGGGACTACACCGGTCTGCCTTGGCGGAGGTCTGCGCTCTCAGAGTTCTTCTCTAGTTTCAGATTTCTTATTGAGAAATATTGTCCAAATATCTGACAGTGGAAATACGACGTATAGCCTCTAAAATATCTTTGTATATTCTCTCTTTCCTACTTGTTTTTCCTTTTATTTTCCTCTCTTTTCTGTTTCTTTCATCACTGTTTTCCGTATCGTCCTCCAACTGTCACTGTGTTATACAATTATCATCTTGACCTTTCATTTCTCATTTCTCTCCATCGTCCTCTGCTCCCTGGCTCTTTCTCATCATCCATCCCCCAGTGTGTCGGGTATATTGGAACATACATCTACACTCTATGCCATACTTTCTCTCTCATTATTTCTTTCACGCTAGTTCCTTTTTAGTAATTAGAGCCACGGGTGAAGCTGGGATTACTTCATGGAGACCACACTTAATGACATGGTGTCTGTTTAATGGTCGTGCTCAGACCTTCTTCATGCTACTTTTCCTCACTATTCTTTCTTTAGGAGGTCTAGGTCAGGATACCAGTGGACACAAATGATACAAACAAAATATTGATGATGACTTGTTGCTTATTTCATTCTTATTCTTAATTTTTACTTAATTTTACTGATTTTTTGGCATATTTTTTTCATGTTATTTATTATTTTGTAAATCTTTTCTTCATTAGTTTCCATTCAGTTGCTTACTTTGTTTATTTTTCCACATTTTGTTTTTCATTTTATTATTTTTTCTTCAATTTTGTTTAGTTTGTGTCTTATTTTGTTCATGTTGCTTGTTAATTTATTGATTCATTATTAATTTTTGTTCATTTTATTGATCACTTTGGCTGTTTTTGTTCATCTTATTGCTTATTTTATTCTTTTTTTGACCATGTAACTGCTTTTTGGAGTTCAACCAGGAGATAAAAAAAAAACCACTGGATTGATTTAGAAAAAAAAAAGAGCAAAAACTAAAACTACTGGGACCAACTTCAAATCCTTGTTGCTTATTTTATTTGTTTGTTTGTTTGTTTGTTTGTTTGTTTGTTTAAGTAATTTCAGTCAATTTTTGGCATAGTTATTCATGTTACTAATTATTTTAGAAGTACTTTATTCATTTTTGTTCTTTTAGTTGCTTATTTGTTTTTTGTTTTTGTTTTTGTTTTGTTTTTTTTTTTTTTTTTTTTTTTTTTTTGGTTTTGTTTCTGTTTTTTATTTATTTATTTATTTTTTTTAAAACTTTTTTTCAAATTTTATCTTCCGTACTGCCGAACTTCTGTCAGTCAGTATTCTCTAAAACATTGTGGACCACACTTTTTTAATAATCTACATCCTAAATTTCAATCAACATCTTCTTTATCATTATTTAAAAAGCATCTAAAAAGGACTCTAATTTATGATAAAATGAAAGGCTGATATCATTTAACTGGCATTTCTATAGTTTTTACTTTATGTTATTATTTCAGGTATATCGTATTCTTTTTTTTTTTTTTCCTGTGTATTTTTTTTTTATTTCTGAGGAGGTATTTATATAAGCCTTTTTCAGCTTCTATCCTCTCCTGCTCAATGGTGTTACTTGCATGAAGATTGTTTTTTAAATTTTTCTCCTGCTGTTTGTGATTTGCAAATAAATTAAATATAAAATAAAAACAATCAGATTCATCTGTTAAAATAACTGTCAGTCGTTTCTTTAACAACTGTAAAACTTCACCTGCACCTGATCATTTGTATATCTATTGTTTTTACTTCAGTTTATTATTTCAGTTATATTCTTGATTCTTTTCTCTTTTTTTCCTGTGTACTGTTTATTTCTGAGGAGATATTTATATAAGACTTTTTTGGCTTCTATCCTCTCCTGCACAATGGTGTTACTTGCATGATAATTGTTTTTTAAATTTTTCTCTTGCTGCTTGTGATTTGCAAATAAATAAAATAAAAAATAAGTATAAATTTTAAATAAAAAAATCTGATTAATCAGTTAAACTAACTCAGTCGTTTCTTTAAACAGTATAAAACTTCGCCTCCTCGTGTATGTCTACATTCACTCATCTCCCTGTTTCGTCTCTTGCTTTGACGCTCAAATACCAGCTGATGTTGCTCACTTTCTATATTGAAGTCATGTGTATGTGCAGTGTGTTCTGCTGCCGTTTTATTAAAAACTTGCAGAACTGACGTAGAGATGTGTTCTTAATTGTTTGTTGGACAACAGGGAAGTTCCAACTCACAGATCAATAAGAGAAATCAGATCCCAGATATAGGGACGGTACCATCTATAGACTGGATTAACTGCCGCTGTTAGTCCTTCCACAGGATTTGTCGACGCCAATAAAAGTATAGGAAATCACCAGACTTATCTTTTAACTTGAATACACTCTCCAATTCTCCCGTCAATATGATCCAGCATTGTTCATTTCAAATTGGCTCAATGTGTGGTTAACGCTGAACAAAAGACAGAAAAAAGACCCGCTGTGCCGCCTTGAGAGAATCCGAGCAGAGCAGGGAATTGTGTAAACAGTGGCAGTTTGAGTAATTGAGCTCTAGCTTTCTCGTCTTATGAGAGGAACCTGAAACACGGGCCTGAAAAATGTTCTTCATATCTAGCAAAAGTAAATCAATGAAGCAAATTAAATAGAATCCAATCACCCAGTGGAAGCGAAATACTTTTAATTTGATTATTTCTACTCGTTGGAAAACCCTGGGAGTGTACTTTAAAACTGAAACCTGTAGATTATATCAGTCTCCTGTTAATATGAATTGATCTTAGAGCTTTTGTGTCCGACAGATGGTTCATCTGTTCAGTACTGGTGCTGCAGTGTCTCTGTCCATGGTGCTGATCCTGATGGACTCGTATGAGTGCTGTCCATGGTCCTGAATCTCAAACTGCAGCATGTGGATCAAACTTTTTTTTGTTTGTTTGTTTTTTTTTTGTTTTACCAAAAACAAAACAAAAAAAAATCTCACCTTTACATTCATATACATACACAGTTAAAAACCACTTAACATACACTTACCATATTTTAATCTTTTTTATTGTTTTATATTTGCTGACACTCATTAGCATCTTCTTTTTATTAATGGTTCAACCTAAAAAAAAAAGTCCTTAATTTAAAAAAAAAGAAAAAAAACAAACAAACATTGTAAGCATTTAATTTTGATTATTTGTTTTGTACACTACATACATTAAGATAATAAAAATGTGAAAAGTTAGCCCATGGATGAGAGGTTATCAGAAACCAAAAAACTGCAAATACTTCCCTGTTACATTTCCCTCAAAACAATGTCAAACAGAACATGGACTGGGGTCGCAAGTTGGGAAACAAACAAACTGCACAAAAAAAAAACAAGAAAAAGGGGTAAAACTAATGTAGGGCCCTTTTAATGGGTTCTAAAAGGAATCTGAGAATTTCATTGTCACCTACTAAGTCTATCATAAAGATAGGGAAAAAAATGAGAAGGTCAGTTCAGTTGAATTTTATTTGTAGAGCCCAATATCACAACAAGGTCACCTCACAGAGCTTTACAGAACGTGTTGAGTATGAAAATAAGCAACAGTCAAATAATTAGTTAGGTAAACAGTCAATGAAGCAATTGGATTAATGTCCCGGTCATCCCCCATCCTTAGACCCTCCTTCTCAGCTAGAAAAAAATGCAAAACCCAGTGGGAAAAAGAGAAACCACAGGGAGAACCACAGTGAACGACAGATCCACTCCCACTGACGGACAGACTGTCGATGTGACCAGGACTGACGGACATCCATTTGATGATATAGTTCCAGTCTGTAAGGATGCAGTAGGGTGGGGGCACATGGAGACAGCTGAGGGGGTACATCTGGTGAGAGTGAGGAGGTCCATCAAGAGGGTAAAGGAGGAGGTCACAGGTCAGGACAGGGCACAGATGAGACACCTCAGGTCCTGTCGTCATTGGGCTTCAAGCGGCGACAACTGAAACAGTAGTGTGGGGAAAGGGACACCGGGTGAATAGTGATGAACAGACTAAAGAAACTAGACATTGTAAATTATAAGTATTGTGGGATTGGAAGTCACTTGTCAGGATGAGGGGTGTGGGGGTGTGGGGGTGTGGGGGAGGAAAAGCGGCCACCCAAAAGTTAAGTGGGGCTAAATGTCAGACAACCAAGTGTGGCTGTTGAGTTGTGGACCGTTCACAGTCAACTGATCTGGAAGCTTCAGCTCCTTTTAAAGCCGACATGAGAAATCACATCCAGGTGAGGAACCACGGCAGGTGGACCTGATAATCCCCACCGACCTGTGGACAGGATCTAAACCAGAGGGAAAACAGTTGTGGGATAATCTGTGCCTGTAACGTCCCCTTTAGAAAATTATGCAATCATATAAAAATCACAGATGATGATCTAAACATAGGCATCAATATAACATAACAAAAACAATTTACACAGATAGAATCTTATACTTAAGAAAGTTGAAATATAATACAAGGAAAACTAGAGCTACTGTAAGGATGGATGGATGGATGGATGGATGGATGGATGGATGGATGGATGGATGGATGGATGGATGGATGGATGGATGGATAGATAGATAGATAGATAGATAGATAGATAGATAGATAGATAGATAGATAGATAGATAGATAGATAGATAGATAGATAGATAGATAGATAGATAGATAGATAGATAGATAGATAGATGGATGGATGGATGGATGGATGGATGGATGGATGGATGGATGGATGGATGGATGGATGGATGGATGGATGGATGGATAGATAGATAGATAGATAGATAGATAGATAGATAGATAGATAGATAGATAGATAGATAGATAGATAGATAGATAGATAGATGGATGGATGGATGGATGGATGGATGGATGGATGGATGGATAGATGGATAGATAGATAGATAGATAGATAGATAGATAGATAGATAGATAGATAGATAGATAGATAGATAGATAGATAGACAGACAGACAGACAGACTTACGGTCCATGGACTCTGTAGAGAGTTTGAAAAAACACCTCAAAACCCTCCTGTTCAAACAGGCTTTTTACTTTCCCACCTGACTCAGGGCCACCACAAACTGATCACACTATGTATTCATCATATTTTAAACTGTCTTAATGGTACTTTATTGGGTTTTACGGGTATTCTTATTGTATTCTACTTACACTGTTTTACTCGTTTTTTGCAATGTAAAGTTGCTTCTTTACAGTGTCACATGTACTCCATGTGTCTCCCCCTACCTCCCCCCTCTCCCCCAGTCTCTCTATATCTCTATCGCTCTCTCTTTTCTCCTCCTTTATTCTCGCTCTTTAATCCCAACTGGTCAAGGCAGACGGCCATCCTTCAGGAGTCTGGGTCTGCTCCAGGTTTCTGCTGTTAAAGGGAAGTTTTTCCTCGCCACTGTCACCAATCACAAGTGTTTGCTCCTGAAGGATTCTGTTGGTTTCTGTAAACTTGATTTGATTTGATAAAGCACTTTTCACTGTCTGTGAAAAGTGCTCTGTAAATAAAATTTACTTATAGATAGATAGATAGATAGATAGATAGATAGATAGATAGATAGATAGATAGATAGATAGATAGATAGATAGATAGATAGATAGATAGATAGATAGATAGATAGATAGATAGATAGATAGATAGATAGATAGATAGATAGATAGATACCTTATTGATCCTTTGCAGGAAATTGTTTGGTTACTACAGCAGCAGTACAAGACAAACACACTGACCCATCACGATAGACATCCCACGAACAATGGATGGATGGATGGATGGATGGATGGATGGATGATAAAGTTAATATTGATGTTAACTGCAGTGGTGAACAGATTATTCTGAGGAGATCGCTCAGTTTTTACTGGATGTTCATGAACACTTGAATATTGAAGTCCAGCAGTCATGTGACCTTTATTAAATGTAGGAAAACTGTGAAAACACAGAAATTAGTAACGATACAAAAAGAAAAAAATGACATTATAAGGCTAAGAAATGTAATTGAAGTGGGAAGTCAGAGCTGATAAAAACATACGGGCCGTAGTTAGAAGGTTCCCTCTGTTTTCGGAGCCTTTTTCTGTGCAGAACTGAAACCCTGAAGCCTCTTCCACCTCGAATCCCCACAAAAATAAACAAATTTCATGAAAAAAACAACAAAATAAAGACATTGCAATAAAGCAATTAAAACCAATTAAAATATTACTCATTCAAATGATCTGAAACAAGAAACTAGTTCATAAAATATGGTGAGATTAAAAATTTTACTTGCCCTAGAGATACAAATGATGCAATCTTAAGCTTTTTCTGCTGCTGTTGGATGCTCCAGATGTACAATGAGTGAGATACAAACTCCACAATGAAATGATTTATGGGTGACCATATTAACAGATAGTAATGCAGCGATGTATGCAGATTATAGACTAATATGTGCTTTTATAATAAATAAAATCAAGTGTTTATGGCTCTGTACAGAAAAAGATAATGATGAATACTGTAGGAATGAATATCAAAGCTGATAAATAGCATCTAAAATATACAGCCATGAAATAAAATTCTAAACGTGGACAGTATAAAGCTTCCCCTTCTCTCCGGGCAGATTCAATATATTTGGTTTTTAATTTTGTCACTGTTCAGTTCCCATAAAACTGTAGTGGAGCAGCTACAAAGTTTTAAAAATGATGATGAAAATGATGAAACAAGAACCAAATTTCCACAGGAGACACAAAAGAAATCCTCCGACTGGATACAATAGACCTGGGCTGTCAAACTCATTTTGGTTCAGTTCCATATTCAGCCCAATTTGATCTCAAGTGGGCCAGACCAGTAAAATAATGACTTAATAACCTGTAAATAATGACAAATCCAAGTGTTTCGTTTTGTTTTAGTACAAAAAACCCCAATTAAATTATGAAAATATTTACATTTTACAAAAAAGAAGTGAATAACCTGAAAAAACAGACATTTCATTTGAAAAATTAGTGCAATTTTAACAATATTATGCCTCGATTTATTATTTATACAAGTACATTTAGACAGAGTGTTACATAAACTTTTGGTAACAGGCAGAATATTGTTAAAATTTTGGAGTTTGGAACTAAAATTTGAACAATTTCTCCAATATTCCATCTGTTATTAGTATTAACACAACTCCAGATCCCAGTGGATCCATAAATGCACCAAACATTTAGTAACAGGCAGAATATTGTTCAAATTGCACATTTCAGGTTGTTCATCTTTGTTTTTATTTATGTATTTATTTGCGTTTTATTGTGAAAGAATAGTTTTGTAAATGTCAATATTTTCACAGTGTAATGTTATTTTTTTCATTTACATTTTTTCCACATAATTTTTCACAAAGAAAATTTGTCGTTGTCATTATTTATGGGTTATTGTGTTGTTATTTTTACTGTAGATCACATTGGTCTGTATGTGGAACCTGAACCAAAAGGATTTGGACAGCCTGGACTGTTCAGGTTCATTTTTGCACTTTCACCCTGCAGGGCCGGAATGGACCCTTTGGTGGGCCAGATTTGGACCCCGGGCCGCATGTTTGACACCTGTGCAATAGACAATGATTAACATGTCTGATGAGGGGGTTTTACTCAGAAACAGGCAAAAAAAAAAAAAAAACATGAAAAGAAAAGACAAGAAAAGCATGTTCTTAATGTAGGTTTTCTAAAATGTTGGGTAAATGTTCGTAGTTGAACACTTTCAATTAAAGGTAAATATTTAAATATGTTCTGTTGAAAATTAGTAATATTTATTTATCAGCCAAAATCATGCTTGACAGATCTGTGGTCGTCATCTTGGATTGTAAAGTGGCCCGTCAGGCAGATTTACTGAGGATCTGCTGGGAAATCACAGTGCCAGATTTGGTTCTTCTATCACCACTTGCTCATTTCTTTCCATCCGGCTCCTCAGCTACTTGACACACATGGAAAATTAAAAGCATTGCCAAGAAATAATCCTTCACCACATGTTGAACCAAGGTTTTGGACTCTAATTTCAGCTAATTTTAAAGTTCTACTTCATAAGACAAACAAACATGTGCCTACATTTAAGAAAGAAGTTAAGGACGTTCACACAGATGTCTAAAAAAAAAAAAAAAAACCCTTATTCAGACCCCAGATGTTGGAGCTGCTCTGTTTAAACTGTTTGAGTGGATGCTTTTTGTTTTGTCTTTTGAACTAATTCTTACCCTGCCCTCCGAAGGAAGGGGAGGCAAGGGGTATCGTTTTTGGTTCAGTTTGTTTGTTTACACTTTAGCAGCAAAACTATTGGTTGAATTCATAAGAAATTTGGTTTATAGATATAGCCAGTGACCCAGAATAGATGTGATGACATTTTAGAAACAGTAGGCCAGAGTTGACATGTTTCAGGACCTTGTAAAATCTTTTTTTTCTCCCATTTATTTATAATAGGTGAAAATTCACATGTCCATAAAAACATCAATTTTGTTTCTATTTCCTTTGAACTTGTCACATATACAGAGGTAACTGATATGATGACATCAGCACAAATATAGACATGATGACATCAGATGGATCGATGCCAAAATAAGATACAATATGTGTGAGGGGCGGGGTTTGTTGTATCTGTAAATATTCACACCACTTTTTCTTGGCCTGTTTTCTGTTCGCATTATGAGATTTCCATGTGTTTGTTCACGACGTTTTCAGCCCCCTGTCCAACCTGAGTCGATGCATCAAATACCACGTACTGAGGGTTAGGGTATTGAACACGCCAGTAACAGGAAATCTCAAAAACCACAATTAATTTCGGTTAATGGATTTACCTCGTCAGACATCTTTATATTTTATACACTGGGTACTCTTTTTGTTTTGCTCTGACTTAAACTGCGTGCCCATGCCAAACACATGACCACTGGTGTCTCTCCACCTTACTCCAATACTTCGGTAAAAACAGCTATCTGGTTAAATCTGGGCTGCCACAGTGGGGGGGGGGGGGGGGGTCGCTTTATTCAAATTATTAACTCACCAGTTATGTTTTGGATGGAAGGACCAAACCAGGAGAAATGAAGAATTCAGCAAAAAAGAAGGGTTGAGGTTTTAAAAAGTTAAAACAAAACTTGATTTATTGCTTCAGGCAAAAATAGAAAAAGTTACAAAAAAAAAGAAAGAAGTCAATTATCAGTTAGCCTAGCATCAAACACGTTATTCGTCTCTGACTTTGTCTCTTCTACATGAAAATCTTCTTCATTACATTTTATAGTCTTCAGTCACTTGGAGGACTTCCCACTGTTTAGTTATTCCCCTATTTAGTTACATAAATCCAACATTCAAATATGATTGGTTTGACAGTTGTTGCTGGGTAAAACATGTCACAGCTTATGTCGATAACTCCACGTAAGCTAATTCTAAGAAAAACCACATTTGAAAGTTCACCTGAGTTAATCACACCAAGGTTTGACATTCACACCAACAGTTTAGCTAACACTGCATAGTTCAACCACAAAGAGTTTCTGTAAGTACGTCTAGTTCTAACACTTGTGCAATTCTTGGCCACAGAAAGTCCCTCAGTTCATAATCAAGATTAACTCAGCTCGCTTTTACCACAAAGCTGCAAGATTAGATCTTTTTCTTAGAATCTGACCTTTTCTCCAAGTTCAGCACACATGAACCTGAAACAACCCTGATGTATGAAGGTTATCTGACATAAAATCTTACATTTCTTCCCTTCGGTGACGGGATCAAAATGAGTGATGATACATATTTAAAAAAAGGGTTTTATGACTAAATAAATAAGTGCCTGGTGTTTACAGTGAGTGGATATCCAGCTGAGCCAGTTGTCAAGAACGTGGAAGTTGTTTTTGCACTTTTAAGGAAAGATCAGCTACAAATGGTTTATTTTTTTCCCTGAGACGATGAGAAGAAAAGTCTAAACCTGGAAACAGGCAGGCGTTGTTCATAAAGCAGTGATATTTAGCTTTTTTTTTAATGGAATCATGCATTTGAAAACATTTCCCTGTGGTTTACATAAACTGTAAATGCTATGCTAACTTTTTCTTTTAAAAACAATTCAGGGATTTACATTATTATATCGAATATATACATTTTATTATAGTTTTTTTTTTATTATTCTTGTTATTTTTATTTTTATTATTTTTATTCCTATTTCTATTCTTGTTCTCATTCTTTTCTTATTATTTTTATTTTAAATCTTATTATTTTTGTTTGTATTCTTATTATTTTTGTTTTTGTTTTTAATTCTCATTATTTTATTTTTATTCTTATTTTTATTTTTATTTTTGTTTTTATTCTTATTCTTATTATTTTTATTCTTATTCTCATTTTTTATTTTTATTCTTATTCTTGCTATTTTTATTCTTATTTTTTATTTTTATTCTTATTATTTTTATTTTTGTTTTTAATTCTCATTATTTTTATTTTTATTCTTATTAGTTTTATTCTTATTCTCGTTATTTTTATTTTTATTCTTATTCTTATTACTTTTGCTTTTATTCTTCTTATTTTTGTTTTTATTCTTATTATTTTTTCTTTTTATTCTTATTATTTTTTCTTTTTATTCTTATTCTTATTATTTTTATTTTATTCTTATTCTGATTTTTATTCTTTTTCTTATTCTTATTTTTGTTCTTTTTTTTTCTTTTATTCTTCTTGTTTTTCTTGTTCTTCTTTTTCCTCTTCTTATCTTATTTATTTATGTTCTTATCCAACACCAGTGACATCCTTGGAAACATTTTTCTGTAAGAATATTCTCAAGTCATTCAACACAAACTTTAATAACTTGTTTTTATGACAAAGTATTTTTAATATGCTTTGAATTTCTTATATTCATCATAATGCCCCTGGGATACAAAACCAAACCAAACCAAACCAAACAAAGCAGCTGTGTGACTTTCCTGCCTCTTTTCTTTACTTTATGCTCAGTATTATTGTGTCAAAGTACATTTGGTCCAAAAACAATGTGTTCATTCGCTGCTCCTTTCTCTCTTTTATTGTTTCTTTTACTGTATTACACAATCGTATGAGCAGCAGATGAATAAAACAGGTCTTCATTATGGAGCTGCTATTATTTCTGTTCACTGACTCGTGCATAAATGTTCTCCGTGTCTCCATCAGGTGCTGAAATCGACCACAAAAGCAACAACCGTGGCTGATAAATGCAAGCTAGACAGTAGTATGTGCACGGAGCAGAACCGTAGTAATTAACAATAGGAATGATTAGAGAAGGGGGCGTCGCCCACCCCACTGACGAGTGTGTGACTGCGACACGCCGCTGCGTTTACGCTTCTGTGGACATTTCATTCACTTTACTGTCCGTGTTCTCCACTCCATCTCCAAAAGGTTATTTAAGACATTTGTGATTTTATCAGAGCTCGTTCACCCACGCATCTGTGACGGTTCTTTCATGTCTCTCATTTCTGTTTTACTCACTGAGACTCTTCATAAGCCATAAAACCCAGAGTCTAAAAACAGTCAATCACACAGTGGAAGTCATAAAATACTGTATGTTCGGCCCGTGTTCACGTTCACGTTCCTGACACTGTTGGAGAAAAGTTAGTGACTGGAACAAAAAGGAAGTGAATCGCACTGAAAAAAAGGAATGTCGGACTGAGATCAACTGACTAGAGTTTGGAAGATTTACCTGGAAAGATCATTTTTACACCCCCAGTTTCTGCTGAACTATTGGTTGAATTCAGACCAAATTTGGTTTATAGATTACCAGTGACCCAGAACAGATGTGATTACGTTTTGGGAAAAGTAGGTCAATGTTTCAGTTTTTTAGGAATTTTTTCCATCTTTTTTTCCTCCCCTTTACTCATTCTGGGCGGAATTTCAAATGTCTATAAAAACATCCATTTTGTTTCAATTTTCTTCAAACTTGGCACATATATAGAGGCAAGTGATATGCTGACATCAGCACATGCATAGACATGATGACATCAGCTGGATCGATGACAAAGTAAGATACAATATGTGTGAGGGGCGGGGCTTGTTGTGTCTGGAACCACTTGTTTATTTGTTAACACTTTAGCAGCAAAACTATTGGTTGAATTCAGACCAAATGTGGTTTAAAGATCGCCAGTGACACAGAATAGACCTGATTACATTTTGGGAAAAGTAGGTCAAAGTTAAAAAAAAATTATGAATTTTTCCAATCTTTTTTTTTTTTTTTTCCATGTACTTATAATGGGTGAAATTTCAAATGTCTGTAGCAGCAAAACTACTGGTTGAATTCAGACCAAATTGGGTTTATACATTACCAGTGATTCAGAATCGATGTCATTACATTTTGGGAAAAGTAGGTCAAAGTTCGAATTTTTTTTTTAATCTTTTTTTTTCTCCCATTTACTTATAATGGGTGAAATTTCCCATCTATAAAAACATCAATTTTGTTTCAATTTCCTTCAAACTTGGCACATATATACAGGCAATTCATATGACATCAGCACATGCATAGACATGATGACATCAGCTGGATCAATGCCAAAATAAGATACAATATGTGTGAGGGGCGGGGCTTGTTGTGTCTGGAACCACTTGTTTACATTTATTCAGATTTAATCTTATTCCAAGAATTTTCATCTTGTTCTACCCCACTGAAATATTATAACTAATTTTAAGCAATATCTAAAACAAAAGCAGCTCCATTGTTGGAGGATGAGTATGGACGACACAGGAACTGTTTGTACTCCAGAACTTTTTACTTGGTTTATGTAGTTTTACAAACACATACATTTAATGAGTCATTAGATCTTCATAAGACCATATATACTTATACACACACACACACAACATAGATAAAAATAATCTTATTATAAAGACTTGAAACAAGTATATTTTGCTTAAAATAAGAATTTTAGCGTTCTGTAATCCTTAGATAATATTTTCTTTATTTGTTACTTTATTGCCATCTTTTTCTGTAAAAGGCAATTAATGTCATTAATTAAAAGAGAATGAAAAAAAAAACAGATGGAAATAAAAATAAAACACAGCAGACAAAGAGGAGTGTTTTTTTTCTTTCTTTTCTCTCTGATATTTTCTTATTTTAAGAAAACTTGATAAGTACTATTTTCTTACTGCACTGGCAGATCATTTTATTTAGAATAATACATTTTAACCCAATGAGTGTAATGAATGAATTTTGTACAGGCCTTTTTTACAGTGCATGACTGGGTCTGATCAGTACATACTATCTAACACTTAAAGGCAGATTCTTGTCTCACTTTAACTCGAACACAACTTCAAATACATGTGAAAAAGATGAAACAGAATGTGGAAAAACCCAGAGACCCCACATTTATTAACCCATAAAGACCCAGCGCTTCTTCTGTGGCAGTTCCCCAATATCATTTTTCAATCTATTTAATCATTTTTAAGTGATTTATCACCATTTATTATGATATTATCCTCTGTATTTTGTGTTTTTTCAGTGTAAATCATGCATTTTCTCATATATATTTTACTGATCATGTAGATGTTCATAAAAGCTCACATTAAAGCTGAGGTTGATTCCATCAGAAACAGTCTGAACGAAGCCTTAGAGTTAAAGAACTTGTTGAGGCTGAAACATTAATCACAGCAGAAATGATCCGATGGAAGGACGTGAACCATTTACTGAGACTTTTTTTATGTTACTCATTTATTTAAGATTGTTTTTAATGTTTAATTTGAATATTTATTTTTTTTATATTCATATACCTGCCTTTTGCACCTGCTTTTTATCTGTTTTTAATGTGTTTGGTTTCCGTTTTTATCTGCTGTATGTGAAATGTCTGAGTTCTATGAAAAGTGCTATACAAATAAAATGTATTATTATTATTGTTGTTGTTATAATAATAATAATAATAATAATAATAATAATAATAATAATAAGAAGAAGAAGAAGAAGAAGAAGAAAAAGAAGAAGAAAAAGAAGAAGAAGAAGAAGAAGAATTATTATCGTTATTATTGTTGTTGTTGTTATTATTGTCACCACTATTATTATTATTATTATTATTATTATTATTATTATTATTATTATTATTATTATTATTATTGTTGTTGTTGTTGTTGTTGTTACTACTATTATTATCATCATCCTTATTATTATTTTGATGATGTTTATAAAGTCTCTTTTTTTTTTTTTTTTTTTTTTTTTTTTTTTACATTTACTTGGATTATAACTGTGCAGCAGGACCACTCAAGTATCAGAGTTTCCTTAAGTTTCAGCATGTATTTCCAATTTCTGATGTATGTTTGGGCTCCGTTCACTTCCGTCGAATATAAAAATGCTGTTGAACTTCCGCTACAGATTGACAGAGTTTGTAAAAGGTTTACCACCAGCTGTCATTAGAGAAACTCAGATCAGAATGATCAATGAGATAAAGAAAAATAAGAGACACCAGCCGTTATCAGAGAGCCACACTCTGATTTAAAATAATTCTACTAAAGGAAAAAAAAAAAGCACTGATATCAACACCTGCCAAAACAAAAAATATATATATCAGAAAAGAAAAAGGTCTAAAACTTTAGCGGCAGTGATGTGACAGACAGGAGAAGCATTCATTCAAAGAATTAAACCACAAAGAAATAATGAGTCTGAAAATGTTACACTCTTGCCCTGGTGACGAAGGTGCCGCACAAATTAGAAAAAGCCTCAAAGATTATTAGAAGTCTGAGCTTTAATAGGAAGTTAATTTAGCGTAATGATTGTTTTGTTTCCCACAGTGACGCTGCTTTGAATGCAAAAGTCAGAACGCCCAAATATTCCCCTCTACCCAACGAAGCTCCATTTACAACACATTTTTAACCCATAAACATCCAGTGTTACTTTTGTGTCAGTTCCCAAATGAAGTTCCCTCTATATTTAACCTTCCTTAAGCGATTTAGCACCATTTATTGTAATATTATCTTCTATATTTTGTGTTTTTTCACCAAAATCAGGTATTTTCCTATATTCAATTCACTGATTGTGTGGATGTTCATAAAAGATCAGTTTAAAGTTGAGGAGTACCATATGAGAAAAAGAGAAAACTAAAGAAAAAGTGACTATTTCAGCAAAATCTCTCATTATCTGAACATAACCCCAGTGTGTCCATCCACTGTCACTGATCCAACTCCATGTGTTTTACTGGTGAATCAATGTTGTAGAATTCAGTTATTTTATCATTTTTTTCTTCAGTTTTGTTCAGTCTGTGGCTTACTTTGTGTATGTTTACTACTTTCTTAATTAATTATTATATATTCTATTAATTGTATTCATCATTTTGGCGGTTTTTCCTCATTTTGTTGCTTATCTTATTCTTTTTTTTTCTTAATTTTAAAAATTCAAAAATTTCAAAATTAATATGTTTTATTATATTTTTGTTCATTTGATTTGTTATTTAATGCATATAAACCCAGTGTTTCCATCCACTGTCATTGATCCAACTCCATGGGTTTTACTGGTGAATCAATGTTGTAGAAGATGACGGTGTTTCCACGGTAACTACGGAGCCTCTGAACGTCCAAATGGGTCATATCTGATGACCATGAAAAGATGAAGAACTGTATTTTACACAAGTTATTTCCATGTATTGATAGAATTAATGGATCAACAGGTATTAAACAGTTTAGATCAGTAGATGGTTTTGTTTAACCCTTTAAAACCTGACGTGTCATCGCTGACACACCCTGTGCATGTGCAGTTTGTCGGGCTGTAACTCTTTCACTGTTTGTGCAATTGGAAAAATTCCAATGGTTTCTGAACCCTGAGACTTTGCACTTTTTAGGTTTTATTGGATCATTACGGTAATTTCACTCATGCCTGTTCTAGAAACTGGAGAAGAAGCTGTTTTAGCAGAATTAGAACATGCAGTAAATTGTAAATGATGGCTAGATTTTGAAAGATCTGGACAAAAAAGTGCTTGGGAAAAATGGACAAACTCACTCACAGCAGGTTTTCTAACCTTTTAAGAGTCAAAGTAAGAAAAAAAAAAGTCCAGGTGGACCATTTTAGACTGAAGGTTTAAAGCAGGGGTGTCAAACTCATTTTAGTTCAGTTCCACATTCAGCTAAATTTGATCTGCAGTGGACTGAACCAGCAAAATAATAACATAATAATACAGAAATAATGTCAACTCCAAACTTCTCTCTATGTTTTAGAGCGAAAAAGTACATTTACAGTATGAAAAAGTTTACATCTACAAACTATCCTTTCAAAAAATGTGAATAACATGAACAAACTGAAAAAAATAAGTGTAATTTTAACAATATTCTGCTTCAGTTTATTATTTCCACATGTACATTATAACTTACAGATCACAGTGGATCTACAAACACACAAAACATTTAGTTATAGGTAGAATCTTGTTAAAACTGTATTTATTTCTCTTAAGACATTTCAGGTTGTTCATACCTTTTCAGGTGATTCACTTTTTTTTTTTTTTTTGCAAAATTATGCTTTGTTTTAGTGTAATTACATGAAAATATTTACATTTACAAAGAGAAAAAATTGGAGTTGTCATTATTTTTATGTTATGATAATATTTTACTGGTCCTGCCCACTTGAGATTGAATTGGTCTGAATGTGGAACCTGAACTAAAAGGATTGTTATTATCTCAGTGTAATTTTTGCATTTCACAAATTCATCCCAAGGACCAGACTGGACCCTTTGGCGGGCCGGATTTGGCCCCCGGGCCGCATGTTTGACACCCCTGGTTTAAAGGGTTAAAGGTGGAAGTTAGGGTCTTCATGGGTTAAATTAGAATATATTAAACTAAATATAGATTTTCATTTCTTTTGGGTCAGTTTTCTAATTTCTGCCCAAACTGTTACTCGAGGATCTGCAGTATATCATTGACTACACCACACTGGAACTTTAAAATCTCTTTGCGGTCTTTGCGCTCCTAAACTGAGACTTGGATGCATCTGAATTAGTGTGAAAATACGCCTGCAGGTAAAAGCTTGACTTCACTATTACTTCCAAACGTAGAGCCTCAGACAGACTCCCATGTCTTTCATTTCTATACGTTCACGGCGGCATTAGCTCGGCCCTGCTAACCACAACAGTGTCTTTGTTTGAGTTTAATTAAAGCGTAAAGCCTGGAGCTCCCATGGGCTTAGACACAGTGGTCTGGGATGTCATCCAGGTCTGGTTAATATGTGCTGATGTGACAGCTCTGGCAGAAAGCATGTCTGAGGTAACGGTCCTGAAATGGGATTTATTAACTGGAAAGAAAAGTAGAAAACTGAGCCTGTTTTAGCGTGCAATATTTTTTACAACATAACAAATAAATGGACATAACTGACACGTTATACGAAATAGAAATACAGACAGCGGCCACTTTATTAGGTACACCTGTTCAATGGCACTTTAACTCAGATGTCCAATAGAATCAGCTTTATTGGCCAAGTATGTGAACACACACAAGGACTTTGGCTTTGGTTTTTCTTAGCTCACATCATACAGTTTCAACATAAACACCAACACACTTAGTATAAACAAGCAAAAGTAATATGTTCTGTTGTATAAATGTGAGATGGAGGTGGGATTTAACCCTTTCATGCACAGTGGTCACTCCAGTTCTTCTCCAGCTGTTCTCTTGTATATTCATGGATTTTGTCGTTTTAGTTCCATATCAGCCAACACAGTGGACGCTTATGCACCATCCCATACACTGACATTGAAAACATTACTGTAACTTTGCTGTTCTTGATAAACCCAATCTAACGTGTTCGAGTGTAAATCAGTTCCTTGTTATTGTTATTAGACTGTAATTAACAACAAAAGTCTTTTTTGGGGGGCATATTATGTCCATGAAGTGAGTAATGACTAGTATTAGAGTACACTACAAACAAAAAGTTAAGGATATTTCTTTTTTTTTTTGTCTTTTTTTTTTTGTCTTTTTTTTTTTTTTTTCATTTTTGCCATTTGTAAGTAAAACTATGTCTGGTCATTAAAAATAAATCTGTTTCAATTCAATTCACACACGAAAAAGTGAAAAGCATTGTGCAAGAATCCCAACTGAAAAAAATAGCCCAAAAATTAAAAATATCCATAACTTTTTGTTTGCAGTCTATGTTAAAATGTGAGAAAACATCAAATTAGCAGCAGTTAATGTTTTTATTTCATAGTTTTCACACAGTATATCAGTAAATACATGTTTTTTTGCTTCAAAAATTAAACACATGGTGTCCAGCTGAGTGGACATTTTTGCAACTCCATGAAAAATGGCTTCATAAAAAAAAAAGAAAAAAAGAAAGAAAGAACATTAATTGCATTGTTTTTTTAATGCCCAAAGAGGAATAAAGAAAAAAAATCTTGATTAATGTTCTCATAATTCATGCATGAAAGGGTTAATAAGTTTTCTTCTTCCCACTCCTTTTTGAGCAGTACATATTGAATTTATTTTGTTCTTACTAGTGTACGTGACAGTTGCTTTTTTTTTTGTCTCGATCACCTTTGCTTATTAATGAATTTACTCTGCCATTAGTTCCTTGTACACAAAAGATGTTTGATTTTTTTTTTCTTCTGCTTAAAACAAATAAATGAATGAATGAATAAATGAATGAACGAACATTTGAACAGAAACAAGGACAACAATGGGTTGAAGAAAAGTATAAGGTCAATATAAATAAAGGAGTAGATGAATATGACGGACCGAAGCACCGAAGCGTCCGTACGTGGCACCATCTTCAGATCCACAGTAGGTCAAACACATGACAGAAACTCAGTGTATTTGGCATGTTGTCACAGGAAAGATAATTAAAATAAGTTATCAAGTTAAATTAAGTTTTAATGTTCAACTAAACAACAATACGAATGGTCTTTATGGGTTGAAGCCTGCATCTACTACGGCCAGTATTATCCACAGTTTGGACCATAGAATCATTTCTGTGTTGTCATGTGGATATTATGCTTAAAAAAATAAAATAAAATAAAATAAATAATTCTGTCCACCCCCTCCTTTGTTTTACACAATATTCAATAAAAAAAAATACCTGCGTTTTTGTGGACAGGGCAAAAGGTCAATTTAGTTTTTTAGCCGTTTTTCATGTAAGATGATTTTAGTTATTTATTTCTCACTTCTTCGTAAACTGTTTAAGACCAAGTATTCAACTCAAATCTCACAACTTCACATCAGCCTACGACAACTGACCGCCTGCTCCACCTTCATCCACCCTTCATCCACCCTTCCCTCATGTGTTTTCTTTCAGTATCAGTCTGTTTTGTTTTTTTTTCTTGAGTGTTTCTTCTTTGTTTGCCCTTTTGTATTTGCTCTGTATCTGTTCTATAACTATTGGCCCTTTTGTTGTGTGTTTGAGTACCTAAAAAAGTGCTATATACAGTACCTGATGTATATCACAAAAAAACGGTATAATTTTATAATTTTATGGCTTTTTGCGCTAGGACAAATATTCTACAGCACCGGATTTCAGATAAAACCCCCTCAGTTGCGGGGTGGCGTAGGGTACTAGTGGAATTCCTACCCCTGGACTTTCTGACCTGACTCATGCACCACAAGACCAATAACCTTTGAAAGAATATGGAAACCATTCCTTTATTAATGTGAATATATGTGCTATAATGACAAGAGCATTTGCATAAAAATGATGTTCTGTCTTTCCACCCAGCTTCCACTGTACTGAATGCTGTACTGTACCTTTCATATGTATAGCCTAGAACAGAAGTGTCAAACTCATTTTAGTTCAGTTCCACATTCAGTCCAATTTGATCTCAAGTGGGCCGAACCAGTTAAATGATAACTGTGACAAAAGGAAAATTATATTATGATAAGGGTTACATCAAGAAACTTTCCTTAAAAATTCTAAATAACATGAACAACTTGAATTGTCTTAAGAAAAACAAGTGCAGTTTTAACAATATTCTGCCCCAGTTTATCAGTTTATCGTTTACACATGTGCATTAGAATCACAAAAAACATTTAGCAACAGGCAGAATATTGGAAAAATTACATAAAATTGCATTTAGTTTTCTTAAGACATTTCCATTTGTTCATATTTGAGGTTATTCACATTTTTTGTAAAAGTATAGTTTGATAATGTAAACATTTTCATGTAATTTTACTTTTTTACACCAAAAACATAAAGTGAAAATTTGGGGTTGTCATTATTTATAGGTTATTATGATAATATTTTACTGGTTCTGACCCACTTGAAATCTAATTGGACTGTATGTGTTTGTATGTGGAACCTGAGATAAAATGATTTTTACACCACTGATTGTTATCTTCAGTGTAATTTTTGCATTTCACAAATTCATCCTGCGAGGCCAGACTGGACCCTGTGGTGGGCCGGATTTGGCCCCTGGGCCACATGTTTGACACCTGTGGCCGAGAAGGTATGTGTGTGTGCATGTGTATATGCATATATATAATTTTATTTATTTATTTTTTGACCACTCCCAGCCTGTGTTTTGTTTTATTATTTTGTTTTATGTATGTGTTTGAAAAAGAAAAACCCAATAAACATGTTTATTTAAAAAAAAAAAAAAAAAAAAAATTAACCCTTTCATGCATCGTGGTCAGTAGAGTGGACAGCTATTCCAAAGCTGTTCACCTGTACATTTATAGGTTTTGACATTTTAGTTGCCTACACAGTGAGACGCTTGTACATGATCCCATACACTGTCACCTATTGGCCAGTCACGGGAAGTGCTTTTTTTTTTTTTTCACTCAAAACCAAGATGGCTGACAGGAAGTCAGTAAAGCTGAACATCCCAGGAACATCTTGTAAATCCCTCTATATCAGGACACCCCTGAAGGTAGAAAAAATATGCTAGCATCCAGTAGCATCTAAGGATTAATATCAGAGTTAAAAATTCCAGATATTTATTTTATATTGGAAGAAATTTGCAATTAATCACATCCACTAAATTAACGCCATGCATCACTGACTGTATTTCAACTTCACTTCATACCATTAGTGAAACTTTACTGTTCTTGTCAAATAGATTGATCTGCAGTAACATGTTTTAGTGCAAATCAATTGCTAATTGTTCTTAGAGTGTAATTAACAGTTGTTGTTTTTTTTGTTTTGCATAATATCTCCATTAAGTGAGTAACAACTAGTATTAGAATATGTTAAAATGTGAGAAAACATCAGATTAGGAGCATTACAAATGTTTAATTGCATAGTCTTCCCACTGTACATCATTTTCTGTTGTTGTTAAATACACTTTTCTTTGCTTCAAAAGTTAAAAGTATGGTGGACATTTTGTAACGCCATGAAAAATAGGTTCAGAAATAAAATATTGAAATTGCAATTGCATTGTTTTTACATGCCTAAACAGGAATAAAAATACTCTGGAAAAAAGTCTCGACTCAGGTTCTCATAATTCATGCATGAAAGGGTTAAGGCTCCACCCACACATTCCATAGCATTAGTTCATATATACAGTAAAACCGATATAGTATCATCATCATCATTATTATTATTACTACAACAACAATAAATACAATAAGAATCCAGCTGTGGTTTACTATTAGATATCACATGGTCAACGAGTCCAAACCTTTGGTGCTTAGATCAGTTTCTGTTTTACCATTATATATTATATCACTACAAAGACGCTGTTAACTCTGACATTTCAATTTTCTTCTCTCAATACACTCTAGCTTTCTGTAATCCATCAGCACACACATGGGTCCATGGGATTTTCAAGGAAAAATGCCTATCTGTAATTAAGTATCTTGAACATATCCGTGTCTGGAGGAGATTAGGCGTCGTTGGGCCTCGTTCATCCTGCAGTCACCTCATCTTACCTTCTAATTCTGAACAGTGATACAGGCCCCAGATGGAATTAAAGCGCTCGGCTACCCAACAGTCACAGCCACACAGAAATATTTATACAGCAATCTGAAAATGATATTAACCCAGAAACACCCAGAGCTAATGTTGTGTCAGTTCCCAAATGGATTCTTCTCTTTATTTAGTCTTCTTAAGCGGGCAGCGGGTCTCCTGATGTACGGTGCATGTTTTTTCCCATGTGTCCGGATAATCTGCACTGCTGCTCCGCAGTAACAACAGCTGCTTCCAAACAGGTACACTGTTCACATTCATTTTCACTGGAATCAGGTTTTCTCTGTTTTGAGCTGCATGACCACCTGCCCATGCACCAGTGCCTCTGTGGGTCAGTGTTTTTCAACCTTGGGGTCAGGACCCCACGTGGGGTCACCTGGAATTTCTAGAAATTGATGAAGAAAAAAAAAATTTTTCAAAAAAAAAAAAATATATTGTGAGTTGATAGAGATGATCACAATCCATAAAAGACATGAAGCCCTGTGGTTCTGTTTCTGTGTCAAATGTTCATTGTGGTCAGTTTCAGATGCTGCAGCTCTTTCATAATTCATAGTTTGAGTTCTTGTTTGTTCAGTATTAATTGTCCTCCTTGTAAATCACAGCTGGACTGACTGGACAGATCCTGACCAAGGAAAATCTAATTCTCCCTTTGTGCAGTAATCTACACCTGGATTTACTGCCTCTGTCCACAATAATATACATTATATAGGCATGAATGTCATCTGAAATTAACCTGTATTTGAAACATAGGATAGCAAACTATTACATGATCCAAAACAAATTAATTTTAGCAAAAAAAAAAAACAAACAAAAACACAGTCTCAGTTTCGAATGTCTGGGGTCACCAGAAATTTGTGATGTTAAAATGGGGTCAGGAGACAAACCAGGTTGGAAACCACTGCTGTAGGTGTTTGTACTAATACTTAAAGGTTAACTGTGTATAGTGTATATGTGAAAGAATGCTATGGAATGTGTGGGTGGAGCCTTCATTTTTAATTTTTTTTAATAAATATTTTTTATTGGGTTTTCTCTTTTTTTTTTTTTTTTTTTTTACACACACACACACACAAAACAAAATCAAAATGAAACACAGGCTGGGAGTGGTCAGAAAATAAATAAATAAAATTATATATTTGCATATATACACCCATATATAACATATAAACATTCACATGGTTCATGGTAGGCGTGTAAGAAAATATTGGTTCTCCAATATATCACGATATTTCATCTCACAATACTGTATCGATATTAAAAAGTACTGCAGAAATGCAGATATTGTGGAGGTTCATTTTTGTTTTTTGTTTTTCTTTTTTGTTTATATTTTATTTATTATTATTTAACACTCTTATTAAATAATGTTCGTTCCTTTGTTGGGATTGAACTCAAATACTGTTCTGATGTTAGTTCTGAACTAATAGAATATGAACATTTGAACAGGATCTGAAACTGTAACATCTGTAAAAACAGAATTTCAGTTTGAACACAGGAACATTTTGTGATAGAACATCGGATCCTGTTGTGATCAAATAAAAATGTGTTTAGTATCTGTACATATTTCTGGTGTAATTCAGTTCTTCAAGGAAATAATCATTTTAAAAAAAGAAACAAACAAAGCCTTGCCTTTTTAACAGTGTCATGTTGGAGGTGTGTTTGGAGGTTGTGGACTGTGGGGGGACTCCAGGCCTGGCTCCTCCTCCTCCTCCTCCTCCTCCTCCTCCTCCTCCTCCTCCTCCTCCTCCTCCTCTTCAGGTCCTGTAGTCAGTACAGGCTCTGTGCATTGCACCACTCGCCTCCTTAAGCAGCCCATCTTGGTCTGGTGGATTTTTCGACCTCTTGGGTTTTTGCAAACCTTACGCATCTGCAGACAGCACTCATGGTGTCCATCCGATTGGGGCGCCCCCCCCCCCCGCTCTACTGCACTCCTGGGGGTATTTCTCAGTACGGTTCTTCGTAGCAAGTTTGTGGGTGCTTCCTCTCGAAAGCTGCAGATTGAGCAGCTAACCCTCCCTGCCCTGCTGCCGTCTGTCCAAGCTGTCCTCTGTCTCTCCAGAATAATAATAATAATAATAATAATAATAATAATAATAATAATAATAATAATAATAATAATAATTCATTCATTTTCTGAACCCACTTTATCCTCACTAGGGTCACTTGGAGCCTGTCCCAGCTTCATGGGGGCGAAGGCGGGGTTCACCCTGGACAAGTCACCAGTTCATCGCAGGGCTGAAGGTCCCACCCCCATCAGCTGGTGTTGGAATCGAACCCAGGACGTTCTCGCTGTGAGGCACGAGAGCTAACCACTGCACCACCCAATAATAATAATAATAATAATAATAATAATAATAATAATAATAATAATAATAATAATAATAATAATAATAATAATACATTTTATTTGTATAGCGGTATTCATAGAACTCAAAGACACTTTACATGCAGCAGATAAAAACAGAAACCAGACATATTAAAAACAGATAAAAGCAGGTGCCAAAGGCAGCTATATGAATATAAAACAGTTAAACATTAAGATTAAACATTAAAAGCAATCTTAAATGAGTTTTTAAAAGGGATTTAAAGGTGTTGGGGTCGGAGCAGTGTCGGAGAGGAGGTGGGAGGGAGTTCCAGAGGGGTGGAGCTGCAGTGGAGAAAGCTCTGTCCTCCCAGAAGTCACCACCCTATTCACGGTTGTCATCCAGCCTTTCCTGGACATCAGTGGCATTGCCATATTGAATTAGTTGTATTATACACCTTGCGGTGCAACCTGGACACATCGTCAGTGAAAATAAATAAATAAATCAATTAATTAATTAATAAGCTATATTTTTAAAGTGGATTGGATTTATGAGTTAAAAATTAAGGTTTCTCACTATAACTGAACCTCAATAGCTCTTTGCATGCACACACAACCTGCTAGCACCACTAGGAAATAAATAAATAAATAAACAATAATACAATAATAATAATAATAATAATAATAATAATAATAATAATAAATTGATGTACAACTGCATACAAAGTTACCTGCTGTTGATACAGACAAGCGCGTTCAATTATGAAATGCTGTGAAAATAGTGCAGACATCCTCCTTGTGGGAAACACAAACTAGCTTTGAGATTAAACAGAAGCTGTTGTGACAGGAGGGGGAAGATTTGCTTATTTCAAAGAGGCTCCTCTCTTTTTCTGTCTGTTTCTCTCAGCGCCATCTCCCTTTTTTTTTTTTTTATGACTCTGTGGGACTAATGAGCCTGAAAATACCCAGGTTTACCTGTAATTGGAAAGCCGGAGGTGCATTAGACCATCAGTGAAAAAAAGTGTGTTCGTAATCGTTATCCATCAAGTCAGTATTTGGTGCAGATGAAGGAAAATGTAAACATTCCATTTGGAAATGAGAAATACACCGGGAAGATAGATAAATAGCACTTTCTTATGCAAAGCGATTCTCTAGTAATGGGTTTAAAAATAGCAGCTGTCGTACAAACTAAATAATTGGATAAGATCAAACTTCCAGTGGTTTTGAAAACGCAGCGTTTATGATTTTTACACTGTTTTCTGTGTTCTGTTATAGTATGTTTTTCCCACACTGTAGTTTTATATAAGAGCAGGTTGTTATCGTCGTCGTCTTTTACTTAGAAAACTTCTGTTCAACTTTGCAAAAGCAGACGAACAGCCCAACTGTCGAAGTAAAATGCTGCCATAGTCTGTTTCTGCTGCAATGGATGTGTAGAATCTGTGTTTCAGAGCCAAAAATACATTCATGGACTGGAGCGCACATGTACAAAGCCCAGATGAAAGCCTTGATGTTTCAACCAAAGTTCTAATAGTTCTGGATTTATCATTATAGTTTAGTTCTGACTTTTTTTCTTCCTCTAATTCAGTTACATTAAATTTGTTTTTAGAGCAGGTTTGTTAATTTTTCTTAGTTTTATTTTTTTTTCCTAAATGCTTAGTTTTAGTTTTGTCGTCTCTTTTCTCTTCTTCTCTGTCGTCGTATTCTCATAAATCCCAGACAGGACTCTGCTGCTTTCTCCCAACTTTAGTCTCCATGTTTCCAGGTAGAGTGGGGACGAGTCATTTTATATGAGATTTTTTTTTTTTTTTTTTTAATTAATGTTAGCAGAACCAGTTGGCCACAGGTGTCAAACATGCGGCCCGGGGGCCAAATCCGGCCCGCCAAAGGGTCCAATCTGGCCCAAGGGATGAATTTGTGAAATGCAAAAATTACACTGAAGATATGAACAATCAGTGGTGTCCAAATCATTTTAATTCAGGTTCCACATACAGACACATACAGTCCAATTAGATTTCAAATGGGTCAGAACCAGTAAAATATTATCAGAATAACCTATAAATAATGACAACAAATTGTATCTTTTTTTTTGGTGTAAAAAAAGTAAAATTACATGAAAATGTAAACTATACTTTTATATAAAAATGTGAATAACCTGAACAAATATGAACAAACGGAAATGTCTTAAGAAAAGTAAATGCCATTTGACCAAAATTCTGCCTGTTACTAAATGTTTTGTGTGATTGTAACGTACATGTGTAAATGATAAACTGATAAACTGAGGCATAATATTGTTAAAATTGCACTTGTTTTTCTTAAGACAATTCAAGTTGTTCATGTTATTCAGATTTTTAAGGAAACTTTGTAGATGTAAACCTGATCATAATGTCATTTTATTTTTTTCACTGTTATTATTTCAGTGGTCCGGCCCATTAGAGACCAAATTGGGCTGAATTTGGAACTGAACTCAAATGAGTTTGACACCCCTGCAACAGGGTCTTTTAGTCTGCATTGGTATTTATTGATTATTTATTGCTGATTATTTAAATGCATTTATTTGTAGTTGCTTTCAATGATTTTGTATTTGTGCACCGATTTATTCATGTTTGTCACATTGCACTTGGATGTGGGCTGATGTCTGTGATAAGCTGCAAATGAATTGCCCATATGGGATGAATAAAGTTTTTCGGAATGTGAATCTGAATCTGGAGAAGACGAATCTAAGCCACAAGTGACGAGAAGTGACGGACCATGATGTGCCGTCTGGTGCCGTCAGCTAAAATTGCTCAAGCGAAATAAATTGATGTCATATCAATCTGACACTGACAAAAACAAAGGGAATTTTATCCATTGTTTTTATCCATTTTAGTTAGTAAGTAAAGTTTATTTATAAAGTGCTTTTCAGAGATAAAATTCAAAGTGCTTAACATAAAATGGGTGCAATGAAACATCATAATGATAATAATTTCATAAAACAAATAAAAAGGATAAATCCATCAACCAAAAGCTTTTTTAAATAAAAACTTCTTGAGTTGCTTTTTAAAAGAGTCCACAGAGTTGACCACACAGAGCAACAGTTAGTTTTAAAAGTACACAACACAGTTTCAGTTATTGTTTTAATTATAGGTTTTATTTCAGTTAATGAAAATGTTTTTTCAATTCTAGTTTCTGTCATTTCGTTAGTTTTCATTCACAATAATAACCTTGCTCTCAACTGTTGGAGGCTCTGAGGTTTGTGCAAAAAAAGCTCTTTGTTTAGGGTTAGAAAGGAGTATTATTTATTATCGGATTAATTGTATGAATGTAGACATTAGACTGAAAATGTGTCTATTTGGATCTCATATATAATATGGGTCTGGGAGCAATGCATGATGGACAGGAGGAACAACATTACTTCACTTTATACGTATTTGTTTTAGTAAATAAGTAAGTAAAGTTTATTTATGAAGTGCTTTTCACAGACAAAAATCACAAAGTGCTGAACATTAAAATGGGTGCAATAAAACAACATAAGAATAATTTCATAAAATAAATAAAAAGGATAAATCCATCAACCAAAAGCTTTTCTAAATAAAAATGTTGAGTTGCTTTTTAAAAGAGTCCAAGGAGTCGACCACACAAAGGCACAGTTAGTTTATTAAGCACACAACACAGTTTCAGTTATAGTTTTTTTCTTTCAATTATAGTTTTTATTTATTTCAGTTAACGAAAATGTTTTTTCACTTCTAGTTTCTGTCATTTCGTTAGTTTTCATTAACGATAATAACCTTGCTCTCAACTGTTGGAGGCTCTGAAGTTTGTGCAAAAGTTAGAAAGGAGTATTATTTATTATGATTATGGACACTGGACTGTGAAACTGTGTCTGTTTGGATCTCATATGGGTCAGGGAGCAATGCATGATGGACAGGACGAACACAACATTACTTCACTTTATAGGTCAAGTTGAAATGCATGACTCAAAAACAGCCCAGTGTCGATGATTGGATAGAATTCAGCCACAGACAGACTGACAGGTACACTTTAGTGAATAACCCCGTTTAGAAATGCATCCAATTTTGGTCAAAATGTGACAAATAATTGAACTGCAAGATAAAGTTTCATGCAAATTACATAAACTGGAGTCCATGTTGTTTCCAAGATGCTCATATGTGCATCTGTACATCTGTGCATCTGTGCATCTGTGCATCTGTACATCTGTGCATCTGTACATCTGTGCATCTGTACATCTGTGCATCTGTGCATCTGTACATCTGTGCATCTGTACATCTGTGCATCTGTACATCTGTGCATCTGTGCATCTGTACATCTGTGCATCTGTACATCTGTACATCTGTACATCTGTACATCTGTACATCTGTACATCTGTGCATCTGTACATCTGTGCATCTGTACATCTGTACATCTGTGCATCTGTACATCTGTACATCAGCACCATCTCAGTCACTTTTCTATCAGACAGATGCACAAAACTTTACCAATACAGGGTGACCCAAAAAAACGGGAATTTTTGAAGTGTGTATTGGCAGACGAGCAAGTGGCAGCACTGCGAGACAGTGACCTTGAGCAAGTAAACACACCCCCATTTTAGTAACCATTGGCGGCTGTGCGAGAATTGTTCGGTAACCGTGTGATCTCAAGATTCAGTAACGTTCCCTGGTCCCCTAGATCGCCAGATTTGTCCGTTTGGGATTTTTTCTTGTGGGGCTATCTCAAGAGTAAAGTGTACACGACTCAACCAAGAACTGTGGATGAGTTCAAACAGAGAATTCAGGATGAAATTCACAGTATCCCAGCTGAGATGTTGCAGCGATCAATGAGGAATCTCAACAGCAGATTTCAAGAATGCATTCGTACAGGAGGACGCCATCTACAGGAAGTCATTTTTAAAAAATGAAAATTCCATCATTGTTTCTTAAATGGCATGTTTTCAGGTTTCAATTACTATGAATAAAATATTTTTCTTCCATCACTCTTGGTTTTATTGGATTTTTAAAAAGTTCCCGTTTTTTTTGTGTCACCCTGTATTTACTAAATGTCGAAAAAACAGAAGTGCGCAATGTCAGTTTTTCCATTAAATCACAAATGCGATGATTTGTTTATTTATTATTGTGAGATGACACAAGAGGTCATTCCATAAACATAGTGACAAACGTAAATATGGTGTTGATTTACAGATATATTCATTATTATTATTATTATTATATATTACCCCTCTATCTCCTACTAAATTATAAAATGACTGGGTTTCCCCAGTGAGGACACAGAACGTCTCATTGACATTTGCTCACATGTCCATATTTAGACACTGGCTCTGAATGAGCAGTGCTTGACAGTTAATATTAATTTTGTAAATTTGTGTCTGTAAAAACAGAATACATATTCAAACAAGTGTTCAGAGAACGCAAACCTCCACCAAGCACCCTGAACGGTGTGCATGTGTGGATCGACAGGCCCCCGTAGCCCCCCCACCCCCAGTCATCACCAAAATTTAATCATTTCTTCCTTGTGCCAGTATTAACATTTCCTGAAAATTTCATGAAAATCCATCTATAACTTTTTCAGTTATCTTGCTAACAAACAAACAAACAAACAAACAAACAAACAAACCAAAGCGATCACAATACTCCTGGTGGAGGGAATGAATGGAGACCGCCTCCAAAGTCATACATGCGGGTCTCGTCCTTAAAAAACACAACCCAGTCCGACACCACTGGTTCCATAAAAACCATAAATTCATGGAGATGCATCTGGAATCCTCGTGTCATAATGATTTAGTTCTTTTTTTATATATCGTTTTTTTATTAGGACACATTTGCAGTATACATATCCTCTCAGCACATTACACAACCACATTAAATATTAAAAGAATGAATGAGACCAGTGTACCCCCCCCCCCACCCACCATCTCCCAAACCGAAAAAAGTAAATTAAAAATAGAGAAAACGTAGCAGCATTAGAACAATAATTTCCTGTAGTTCTATGACCAAAAATACAGTTCATACTTCAAAATTAAAATTAAAATTTTTTTTTAGAGATTTACAAACATTTGAAACATTCCTCGTTGCGTTCCTGAGATACTTTCATAAGAATGGACACACAATAGGTGACCTTTGACCCCTGTTTTACCTTCATCACTGAGTCTAAGGCTGCGTTCACACAGCTGGTCTAAACGCACAATTCAGATTTTTTGGTGAATTCTGATTTTTTTGTGTCCTCGTTCATATTCCACATTAAATGCGACTTCTATCAGTTTTGAGTCTGAACTGAATGTGACCCTGAAGTGACCCACATGCACTGAAGAGGTCCTGAAGTGACCCACATGCACCGAAGAGGTCCTGAAGTGACCCACATGCACTGAAGAGGTCCTGAAGTGACCCACATGCACTAAAGAGGTCCTGAAGTGACCCACACGCACTAAAGAGGTCCTGATGGAATACATGACCACACAGACACACACTCTGTTTACAGAAGGAAATATGGTTTTTCCTGCCGCTCCTCCTCCTGGGACGCAGAATTGTGAAGTTTGTCGCATTTCAATGGCGTAAAGATCGGATAAATGCGACCTGGCTGTTCAGACTGAAGTCGCATTGAAAATATCAGATACGTATCAAATTTAGGACCACATACGAAAGTGGTCCGCATCAGATTTAGGACCACATTTGAAAGTGGTCCGGATCAGATTTAGGACCACATACGAAAGTGGTCCGGGTCAGATTTAGGACCACATACGAAAGTGGTCCGGGTCAGATTTAGGACCACATACAAAAGTGGTCCGGATCAGATTTAGGACCACATACGAAAGTGGTCCGGGTCAGATTTAGGACCACATACGAAAGTGGTCCGGATCAGATTTAGGACCACATATTAAAGTGGTCGGGATCAGATTTAGGACCACATACGAAAGTGGCCCAGGTCAGATTTAGGACCACATACTAAAGTGGTCCGGGTCAGATTTAGGACCACATACGAAAGTGATCCGGATCAGATTTAGGACCACATATTAAAGTGGTCCGGGTCAGATTTAGGACCACATACGAAAGTGATCCGGATCAGATTTAGGACCACATATTAAAGTGGTCGGGATCAGATTTAGGACCATATATTAAAGTGATTCGGATCAGATTTAGGACCACATATTAAAGTGGTCGGGATCAGATTTAGGACCATATATTAAAGTGGTCGGGATCAGATTTAGGACCACATATTAAAGTGGTCGGGATCAGATTTAGGACCACATATTAAAGTGGTCCGGATCAGATTTAGGACCACATATTAAAGTGATCCGGATCAGATTTAGGACCACATATTAAAGTGGTCCGGATCAGATTTAGGACCACATATTAAAGTGGTCCGGATCAGATTTAGGACCACATATTAAAGTGGTCTGGGTCAGATTTAAGACCACATACTAAAGTGGTCCGGGTCAGATTTAAGACCACATACTAAAGTGGTCCGGATCAGATTTAGGACCACATATTAAAGTGGTCCGGATCAGATTTAGGACCACATATTAAAGTGGTCTGGGTCAGATTTAAGACCACATACTAAAGTGGTCTTGGTCAGATTTAGGACCACACATGAACTGTACCAAAAAACAGTGCTGTACAGAAGAATAAGTAAAACCTAAATAAAAAAAATTAAATACAAGAATAGATTAAAAACATAAAAAGTTGTACAATTTAAAACAACAACAAAAACAACAACAAAAAAGAACAATAAACCATAATAAACAATTAAAAATAGCTATGGCATTGCACTGTCAACACAACACATGGTTTTCTTGATAATAACTAAAATTAAGCGACTATTGACTACCTGCTGCCCCCCGAAAAACGGATTTGCGACCTGGGGGGTGTGTGGGGGGGGTGATGTGTCGGATGATATGCCCCTTCCCTCCAACTCTAACCCACATCAATTTTATTTACACTAAACAAATAACTTATATGAACAATGACGGCATCAACATAACACTGTACAGTTTACACCGACTATAAATGTAGACGAGGTGAAACAAGAGGTGAAGAACAGAGAAAAAACTTTGTTGCTTAGTTATTTCTGCCGACAAACGTGCAATCACTCACCCTGAAAGCAAGGAGAAATTACTCAGATCAAAAAAAAAAAAAAAGGAAAAGATGACAGCTGAGTGCTTCTTCTCCGTGTGACCTTTCTATTCGGCAGGAAATGGAAATGACTTTCATGTAATTTTTTGTTACGTTGAGTGCTTGAGCTCTGCTGCGTTTTACCTGCACCATAAAAAAAAAAAAAAGCAGCTTCTTAAAGGATAAAAACGGATGATGGATACTTTATACATGAGTGCTTTAGCAGGTTTTCTGTGAATTTCTGTAATATTTAAAATGATGAATAATGACAAATAATGCATCAGTGAAAAACATTTATAATCAGATAAAACTGGCTTCATTTCTTACTTTGAATTCAATAATTAAAGCAAACTGAAGAGAAAAAAAAAAGTGCCTGTTATTTATTTTTCACCATCTGTTTTGTTGGTGATGCTTCTGTGTACGTTTTAGTTTAAATATCATTAAAAATACGACACCTGCTCCTTAAATGATGCATGTGAGAAACTGCATTTCAGTCTGTAATTAAATTATGTCAGTTTGCTTTTAACGGAAATACACATTCATCAGATACGCGATTCCACTGGTCGACAATTTAAAAAAAAGATCTGCCTCACAGATTAAATGTGCTAAGTTGAAGTGTTATTCCACATATACAGAGTGAGCCAAGATAATGTATACACACATCAGGAAAGGAAAAATTTGCATAAATATTTTATTTTTAAAAGTACTTCTATACATCTAGATTTTTTTTTTGAAGTCTGATCAAATTACGATAACACTGTGTACTGTTGTACGATGTTTTCCCAACAGACGGCGTTACCCTCATGAATGTAGCATCAACAAGTGACGTCTACAGCATGGCGGCGGTACGGTTGTCGATGGACAAACGTAAGATCATTTTAAAGTGGTACTTCAAATTTGAGAATGTTGTTGAAGTCCAAGAACGACGGAGGCGTGAGTTTGGTTCACAACCTCCTGCACATCTGACAATTTTACAGATTCGTGATCAGTTCGAAACACATGGTACCGATATGTTACCCAAGCAGTAGTTTTCCGTACACATACACGTCTGGAAGCCAGAGGCCGCCACTTTGAGCTCCTCTTGTAACTGTAGAGGCCAAAGGTAACGTGTATTAACCCTTTCATGCATGAATTTTGAAAAAGAAAAAAAAAAATGGATTTTTTTAGATTAATTTTATACTCAAAATTAGGCTAAAGTTGAAATGCATTTAGAATTTTTTTTTTTTCTTTAAATATGGTTTTATTAAGAAGATATTTAACCTCCTGAGACCCAGGAAAGTACAAGTTTTGGCTTTTTTAAATTAAATAATTGTCTATATTAGAAACATCATGATGCAACAGTTTCTTCAGATGCATTTTTGAAAAACTTTTATGGAGCCGGAGCTGGTGAGAGAGGCTGAGAGATACCGTCTAGATATAGTGGGGCTCACCTCCACACACAGCTCGGGCTCTGGAACCCAGCCCCTCCAAAGGGGCTGGACTCTCCACTTCTCTGGCGTTGCCTGTAGTGAGAGGGGGCGGGCTGGTGTGGGCGTGCTCATAGCCCCTCAGCTCAGCCGCCATGTGTTGGAGTTCACCCCGGTGAACGAGGGGGTGGCGTCCCTGCGCCTTCGGGTCGGGGACAGGTGCCTCTCTGTTGTCTGGGCCTACGAACAGCAGTGCAGAGTACCCGGCCTTCTTGGAGCCCCTGGGAGGGGTGCTGGATGGTGCTCCAACTGGGGACTCCATTGTTGTCCTGGGTGACTTCAACGCCCGCGTGGGCAACGACAGTGAGACCTGGAGGGGGGTGATGGGGAGGAACGGCCTCCCTGATCTGAAGCCGAGTGGTGTTCTGTTGTTGGACTTCTGTGCTAGTCACAGTTTGTCCAGAACGAACACCATGTTCCAACACAGGGATGTCCATGAGTGCACGTGGCACCAGGACACCCTGGGCCGGAGGTAGATGATCGACTTCGTTGTCGTGTCATCAGACCTCCGACCACGTGTTTGGGACACTCGGGTGAAGAGAGGGGCGGAGCTGTCAACCGATCACCACCTGGTGGTGAGTTGGATCCGCTGACTTATCCAGCCCCAGATAAGCAGAAGAAAATGGATGGATGTAACGTACATAGTCTTTATATACTTATTGTTTAGTGTTTTTATATTCTTTTTTTTTAATCTAGCCGAGAACTACCCCTAAGAAAAATTTCATTACATGCACATAATATATAAATGAAACAATAAATATTCGAGAATCTTGAATAAATGTCCCCAAAGCCAAAAGGTTCAAGGCAGTGCCGTCAATGCAGAACTTTGTCATTTTCTGCGGTGTTTGGATAAGGCCAGTTTATTTGTGCAGCACTATTTATACACAGGGTAAATTTAAGTGCTTTACAAAGGCATACATAAAAATCACAGAGAAAAAAAAACAAACATTGAAATTACATTAACATCAAAAAGGGGAAAACAACTTTGTGATTTTCTTGAGTGTTTGGAGCCAAAAACATAATATTATTTTGGAACAGTCTTAAAGTTGAAGCAGTCCTCATCCTGTCTGATGCTATTACCATGCAGCTGACAGCATGTTAGCACACAGTCCACTGTCCACATGAACACACAGACGTTCACTGAAGTGAGTTTTCTGCTCTGATCTGAGCTTTACATCACAGAAGATGTGAGTTCATTCAGAGATTAAAGCTGTGATCCTGATCAAGAATAAACCCAGAGAGGACTAGACACTGAGCAAAGATGGACTCACATTCTATTATGGGATACAGTTGGGTGTATGTATGTGTGTGTGTGTGTGTGTGTACTGGAGGCACACACACAGTCACAGTTAAGTGTTGTTGTGCTTCAAATCCAGCTCTGGTCCTCAGTGACAGAAAACAGTGAGTCTGGAGAGAAGAACTTGAACTGAGACTGTGTGAGTGTGCAGCAGCAGAAGAGTCGCAGCACTTTGAAGTACGAGCAGGTCCTCAGCGACAGGATACACTGTACTGAGGAGGTGTGTGTGTGTGTGTGTGTGTGTGTGTGTGTGTGTGTGTGTGTGTGTGTGTGCGTGTGTGTGTGTTTCATCGTGTTTCCCTAGCATTGTGGCAGTCGACCAACATGGGCTTAGAATGAAAAATCTGTTTGTGTTTCATCACTTTCCATATCCAGACTTTTGTACAGTGTAACCACAGAAACTTTCACACATACTGTATGTAACATAACATTTGCAAAAAAGTAGAATTTCCCTTTGATTTAACCCATAAAGACCCAGCGTTACTTTTACGTCAGCTCCCAAATGAAATTTTCTTGATATCTAACCTTTAAGTGTTTTATCACCATTTATTTATTCTAGTTACCTCCGCCAAGGAGGTTATGTTTTTGCCAGGGTTTGTTTGTTTGTTTGTTTGTCTGTCTGTCCGTTAGTGTGCAACATAACTCAAAAAGTTATGGACAGATTTGGATGAAATTTTCAGGGTTTGTTGGAAATGGGATGAGGAAGAAATGATTAAATTTTGGTGGTGATCGGGGGTGTGGGGGCCCACGGGGGGGGGCCACTGATCAGCCTTGGCGGAGGTCTGCGCTCTCCGAGTGCTTCTAGTATCCTCTGTATTTTGCATTTTATCTGTATAAATCGTTTATTTTCTAATATTTAAAGTTTATGGGTGGTGCAGTGGATAGTACTGGTGCCTCACAGACAGAAGGTCCTGGGTTTGATTCTAACACCAGTCGATGGGGCCCATAAGTAGCTGGAATAGGCTCCACGTGACCCCTGTGACCCTAGTGAGGATAAAGCGGGTTCAGAAAATGAATGAATAAATGAATAAATGAATGAATGAATGAATGAATAAATGAATGAATGAATAATTTAAAGTTGAGGGTTATTATATCAGAAACACAAGAAAAGGGGACTTTTTTCATCAAATATCTTTTTTTTTTTTAATAAATATCTTTATTGAATCTTTAACACATTATAAATCTTTTCTGACATGAATTGGTACTATTGTGTGGGTCTGCCCTGAAGATAAACCCCCAAAACCACAGTATTTATTGTTCTTCCGTGGGTTATTGAATTATAGGCAAGGCTAATTCATTTGTGTAGCACAATTCATACACTGGGCAATTCACAGTGCTTTAAAAAATGGAAAAGAGACAAGTCAAAAACACTCAGTTACGATTAAAACAAAATCATCCAACCATCCATCCATCCATCCATCCATCCATCCATCCATCCATTCATCCATCCATTATCTTCTGCTTCTTCCAGGGTCATGGGGGTAACAGTCTAAGCAGGGATGCCCAGACTTCCCTCTCCTCAGACTTCTCCTCCAGTTCTTCTGGGGGGACCCCGAGGCGTTCCCAGGCCAGCCCACAGACATAGTCTCTCCAACTTTTCTCTGTTTTAGAGCGAAAAAAGACAAATTATATTATGAAAAGGTTTACATCTTCAAACTATCCTTTAAGACAATGTGAATAACATGAACAAACTGAAAAAATCAGTGTAATTTTAACAATATTCTGCCTCAGTTTATCATTTACACATGTACAATATAACTTACAGATCACAGTGGATCTACAAACACACAAAACATTTAGTAACAGGTGGAATCTTGTTAAAATTGTTCTTACTTCTCTTAACACATTTCAGGTTGTTCGTATTTGTTGTTCAGGTTATTCACATTTTTTGTGTATACTTTATTTTAGTGTAAACACATGAAAATATTTACATTTACAAAGAGAACAAATTGGAGTTGTCATTATTTCTATGTTATTATGGTAGTATTTGACTGAATCCTGCCCACTGCAGATTGAATTGGTCTGAATGTGGAACCCGAACTAAAAGGATCGTTAATATCTTACTGTAACTTTTGTATTTCACAAATTTATCCCAAGGGCCAGACTGGACCCTTTGGCGGGCCAGATTTGGGCCCCGGGCCGCATGTTTGACACCTGTGCCCTATCCCTAAGGGTGCGCCCAGCCCCCCTACGGAGGAAACTCATTTCGACCGCTTGTATCCGAGATCTGGTCCTTTCAGTCCTGACCCAAAGCTCATGACCACAGGTGAGGGTAGGAACGTAGACTGACCGGTAAATGGAGAGCTTCCCCTTTGGGCTCAGCTCCTTCTGAACCACAACCGACCGATACAACGACCGCATCACTGCAGACGCTGCACCGATCTGTCTGTCAGTCTGACGCTCCATCCTTCCCTCACTCGTGAACAAGACCCCAAGATACTTAAACTCCTCCACTTGAGGCAAGGACAGAGTCTGGCTCTTGGGACATGGAACACAATCATTAAAACATAAATAATAATCAATTAAAATAAAGTAAAACAGCAGAGTGCACATAGAACCCTTTCAGTCATTCTATGCACAATTGAACAGAGCTGTTTTCAGCCTGGACTTCAACATTTACACTAGGGGTCACCAATTCTGGTCCTCGAGGGCCGCTATCCTGCATGTTTTAGATGTAACCCTGTTCCAACACACCTAATTCAAATGATAAGCCTATCATCAAGCCCTGCAGAAGACTGATGACGACTGTCAGGTGTGCTGGAAGAGGGAAACATCTAAAACATGTAGGATACTGGCCTTCGAGGACCAGGATTGGTGACCCCTGATTTACACAGTAGAGGCCTGTCTCACTGTTCCAGAGTTTAGCTCATGGAACTGAAATGCAGCTTCACTGTGTTTAGTCCTGACTCTGGGCACCAGCAAAAGACCAGCCCCTGAGGTTCTCAGACCAGCCCCTGAGGTTCTCAGACCAGTCCCTGAGGTTCTCAGACCAGGCCCTGAGGTTCTCAGACCAGGCCCTGAGGATCTCAGGGTCTGAGATTGTTCATATGGGACCAACATGTCATGGATTATATGTAGGGGATCAGCTGCACTCACAAATGGCAAACTATCAATGACAACAGAAACTATCATTATTATTATTATTATTATTATTATTATTATTATTATTATTATTATTATTATTGTTATTATTAATTCATTTTCTGAACCCGCTTTATCCTCACTAGGGTCACGGGGAGCCTATCCCAGCTACATAGGGGCGAAGGCGGGGTACACCCTGGACAAGTTGCCGGTTCATCACAGGGCTGAACATATAGAGACAAACAATCACTCTCACATTCACACCTATGGGCAATTTAGATTAACCAATTAACCTATTAGTGCATGTCTTTGGATGGTGGGAGGAAGCCGGAGTACCCGGAGAGAACCCACGCAGACACGGGGAGAACATGCAAACTCCACACAGAAAGGTCCCACCCCCCGTCGACTGGTGTTGGAATCGAACCCAGGACCTTCTGTCTGTGAGGCACGAGTGCTAACCACTGCACCACCGTGTCGCCCTATCATTATTATTATTATTATTATTATTATTATTATTATTGCCACCTTTTTTCATTGTTGAGTCACAGAAAACACCAACAGAGTTCAAATCTGAGGTGTGTGATATTTCAACACAATCAAAACTTTCACTCTGTGCTCAAATTCATGACTACTGTGTTCAAATCTCCTACAAAACCTTATTTTGCACTGGTGTATGTGCTGCTGTACTAACAGGTTGCTCTGTATTGAGAAAAAAAAGAAAAAAAAAAACAACACATAATGTTTCCTGCAACAGTAATGTAGTGTTTTGGCTTCAGTGTTACTTGGACAAAACACTCCGACTCTAATTAACTCTAAATTAGCAACAAACTCAATGACCTTAAGTTTATTCAGTTAGTGACGTTGACCTTTAATTTTTCCAACCATCAAAATCTTTTACTTCATTAAATCCAAGCAAATGTTTTTGTGAAATGTTAATAAATTCCCTGAAGGTGTTTGAGATTTCACGTTGATAAAAATGGACAGGAAGTCACAGCGACCTTGACCTCCGGCCGATAAAATCACTTCATGTGATCAGATTCCCTCCAGGTATTCCTCAGAGGTCACATTTGTTAAGGAAATTCAAACTGGATTTGGGAATTGTTTTTATTACCAGGGACAAAAAGGCATCTAAAATGAATTTATAAAGAAACACAAAACAAAGATGTGGATTAAACATGAGCCAAACGCAAGGAAACACAACATGACCCAGCAGAGGATTAACAGAAAGTGAGTTTTATATGTACAGTCATGGACAAAATGATTAGACCACCCCTTATTTTCTTCAGTTTCTTGTTCATTTTAATGCCTGGTCCAACAAAAGGTCCATCTGTTTGGACAAATATAATGATAACAACAAAAATAGCTCATAGTAGTTTAATTTCACAGCTGATATCTGTCCATTTAACATGTTTTCTTGATAATAACCATAATCACTTCAGTTCTTCCATCCATAGCTATCCAGTCCAGTCCAATTTGGATTGTGATTGTCTGTTAACTCAGAGGTTTTTTATTAGTAAGTTTTTTTGTTTGTTTTTTATTATTGTTATTATTTTTTTTATCACTTACTAGATATTTCAGGCGACCCCACGTGGGGTCCTGACCCCAAGGTTGAAAAACACTGGCTCCGGGGTTAAAGGGTAAATTCATGAATGACTAAAATATGGATTAGATTAATGAGTAAATTAAGTGGTGAGTAGTGAATAGTTTACATCTGTTACATCAGTGTTAAGTATAACAGTATGAATTGTGGGTAATTCCCTCAGGTGAAGGTGCTGACTTGTGGAAAGTGACCGTAAAAGTCTCCAAATGCCCCAGATCGAGTGCTCAATCCCTTCATGATTTTGCGACACGACAGCCTTTAAATCCACAGGGACTTAACTGGAACAAGCCTCAGAGTTTGGGAGGGTTTGACTTTGCACCTGGTTTAAGAGAAGGTGGAAAACGACCGAGGATGAGACGGAGTGAGAAAGACGAGGCTGAGACTGAACGAGTGAAAACAACAACAGGATCAACACCACCAGAGTAAGAGTCAAGGTTCTAATAGTTCTGGATTTTCATTCTAGTTTAGTTTAGACTTTTTTTCTGTCATTCAGTTAGTTTTAATTCGTTTTTAGAGTAGGTTTACTAGTTTTTATTAGTTTTTGTTATTTTCTAAATGCTTAGTTTTAGTTTAGTTTAGTCGTCTCTTTTCTCTTCTTCTCTACAGTCATATTCAAATAAATCCCAGACAGGACTCTGCTGCTTTCTCCCAACTTTAGTCTCCATGTTTGTAGAAGACGCCTGGAAACCACAAGTGAACACAAGTGACGGACCGTTAAATATATGGTGCCAACAGCTAAAATTGCTTGAGGGAAATAAACTGATTTTATTTTAATCCGACATTGACAAAGATGAAAACGAAGGGAATTTTATCCAGAATTTTTATATGTTTTAGTTAGTTTTGTAAACACACAATACAGTTTCAGTTAGTTATCATTTTTTTTCTTCTTTTAAGTATAGTTTTTATTTATTTCAGTTAACAAAAATGTTTTTCCAATTCTTGTTTTCGTCATTTTGTAAGTTTTCGTTAACGATAACCTTGATAAGAGTTACTATGAATCTGATTTTTACCATACCAACTTTATTTATAAAGCACTTTAAGAACTTTTACAGCTGGCCAAAGTGCCGTACACGAATCATAAAACAAAGGAAATAAATAAGTAAAAACAGTGAAAACACGGGGTGCAAAGTGGGCTACAAATAATAAAATACAACCATCATAAAAACAAAGACAAATTAAAATCTGATAAAAATAGCAAAAGAAATATTAAAAAAAAAACAATAAAGAAACATCTCAGTCATTGATTAAAAGCCCATGAGCCCATTTGATACATGTGTTTATGTGGATGTATTTGTGGTGATGCCACGGGGGGGGGGGGGGGGGGTTAATGATGTCAACGTTGTTATGCAAAAATGATGACTAAAGTTGTGGGGAAAAAAGCCAATGAGGAAAAAGTGCGCTTTTAGACGTGATTTATTTACAGGCAGAGACTGTTTGGATAAATATTATGGAAATAAAGAGAAAAACTAAAAATATCAGACTCAGCTCAGGAAGGCAGGGGGTTGTAACCTAAAGCCCACCCTCATCTCCAGTGTCTGGGGCGGGTTCTTCTAACGAAAATGTTTTTTCAATTCTAGTTTTTGTCATTTCGTTAGTTTTCATTAACGGTCATAACCGTGATCAGCTGATCCACTTCCTGTTGACATGCACACTCGTTAAGACGGATGACGGCGGAGTCTTCTGAAAACTTCAGGAGCTTCGGGGGGGGCGCGGTTGTGGAGATGTGAGAGGAAGAACAGCAGTGGGGAGAGGACACATCCCTGGGGGGCTATGACGGAACCTTACAGTTTACTCAAATAAAAAGTTAAAAACCTATAAAGAAGTAAATGATTTTAGAAGCGAAGTCTAAAAGCTGCTGCTATCGTTTCACTTCTAAACTGAGACGGCATTGGCGCAATAGTTTGTATATCTTATAATATGCACAAATTCTGTATCTCCTTTTTATTCTATTTACTCCGTATGTTGTGTGCTGGTGTTATATTCAGATTCAGATTTATTAGTTGTCATTCAATATAAACATCCCAGATGCTGTTAAAGAACAAAATAGCAAAATGCACAGCACGAAATAAAAACAAAGGAAAAAATCCTAAAAACACCAACTAAAAACAACCCATATTTAGGATAAAATATTAAAAACTGCGCTAAAATAAATAGTTAGTAAAGATAAAAAATGATGGTGGGGTCACCATTGCACATTCTGTATTTCACTTCACCCCCTCAACTTTTGTTAAGCAGTCTTATGGCTGCTGGATAAAAACTATTTAAAAATCTGGCAGTTTTGCACCACCTTGTCTTTATGGACTTGTGTCTGCCATAAAGTTTATTTATATTATTATTTTTTTTATGACAGTTTGAGCCAAATCATTAATCACTGTGTGATAGAGTAGAGGCCAAACTGAGATGGATGTTGTTGAAAAACAGGCGAGAAGTATAGCACGAGCTGCCTCTGCACCTAGAATGTCTTCCAGTTTTTAAGGGACGAGTGTGGACTGAATGGATTCAAAGCATAATCACATGTTTTCCAAAACATGGACTGACAGCCACAAATTTAAAGCCTGGCTGTCGACACATTCCAAACTGGAGCAGAAAACTGGCCGCAAATGATGTGTAAAAGTGTTGGACCGGACCAACATGGGGGAGACGACGAATGTAAAACACATGCAAAGTCACAAAGTTTTAGCTCCAATCATCATCAAACCAAAAAATAATGAGTAAGTTAAACAAATGATCAGAATCAGAACAAACAGTGTAGTGTTAAAATATACATGTTAAACACTATAACATAAACAAGGACATAAAACGCAGTTGGGCGATCGACAAGTGGACCAGCTGGGGTCTTAGCCGGGTGAATTGTTGCTGTGCAGTTCTCGTGAACCTTTGGGAATAGGGATGCACCGATACGAGTATTGGCATCGGCTCCGATACTCAGTGTGTGTACTCGTACTTGTAAAAGTAATCCGATACAAATGCACCGATACTACTTATGGCTGTGTGACATTCCCAGTTCAGTGCAGCAGGTACGAGGTGGTGGAATAATGGGTGGGGGGTGTGAAGAGTGTGGAGATTTTTCAAAATAAATGACTGATAAAAGTAACGCTGACTGACAGTACCGTTAAAGACACAGACAGATACGGACGCAGCGTTCTGTCCGTCCTCTGCGTACATTCCATCTGTTTACCAGGTGCTGGCGGATGCGTTAACAGAATGAGAATACCAGCAGGAGTATGGAGCCACCGCCGCCAACAGAAGTGAAAACCAAACTTCTGTCTCATTTCTCTTTTCTCTTCCTGCTGAAGCTAAACTTTTAAACCTTACCAGTGAAAACGCTGCAGCATTAGTATCACATTAGTGTTTTCTCTGTCGTCTCCATGTTTGTTATTACTGACTTTCTTCTTCTTCTTCTCAAAAAACCTTCCTCTTCTTCGTGGTATTTGTCCAGTATGGTTCATTCAGAGCGGCGCCCCCTGGTGGATTAATTGACAAACGCTCATTCCAACACATTAAATGTCAGTAGCAGCACTTTGTTCCAGTCAGACTAATGACAACGACAATAAAGCACATTTACAAAAGGAACTAACAACTGGAATGGGATTATTAAGTACTCATATCAGTACTCGGTATCGGCAAGTACTCAAATGTAAGTACTTGTACTCATACTCGGTCTGGAAAAAAGTGGTATCGGTGCATCCCTATTTGGGAACCCTCGAGAATAAGCCAGTACTCTGGAGGTGTGGCTTCGGGGGGACATCTGAAGAAAGGGGTTTGGACTTTTGAATTGAGTATTTTCAAAATGTAGCTGCTCGAGCCGCTTTTCTAAGATCTCCTACCCCACCTTTAAGCATTAAAAAAAAGAAGAAATATGACCAAAAAGGACAAAAATAGTTACCTAGAAAAACACAATCAACTAGGAAAAATATCCATGAAATTATCAATTAAAAATAGACAAAATAAACAAAGTCAAAAAGAAGGAAAAGACTAGAAAAAATAGTGCACAGCAGCTAACAGGTATAAATGTAGTAATAATGGTGTAGATCCACATGCTTCATGGACCAGGTTTACACCTACATAAATTCTTACAAATCCAATCAAAATTGGATCATGATGCGTTTACACCTTAAACCAGTGGTTCCCAAACTTTTTTTACTCGTGACCCCATTTTAACATCACAAATTTCTGGCGACCCCAGACATTCAAAACTGAGACTTTTGTTTTTGCTAAAATTAATTTGTTTTTGATCATGTAATAGTTTGCTGTACTATGTTTCAAATAAACGTTAAAGGTGCTGACGACTTTCATGAGCAATTTTTCATCAAATCTGTCAAACCTCAGTCACAGCCTAAGTATCACAAATCTGTGAGTCTGTCTGTGATTACTCACCTGAATCTCTTGCATTACGGTGAACAATTCGAAGTGCCATCCACCATAAACAAACACCATGTGTTTACGTTCCGAACCCAGAGGTAAGTCGGGCATCTTCGGAATTTATTGTCGCGACGTGCATTGTGGGAAACGGAGGCTCGTACTGCTGCTACAGGGAGGTTCACACAGCGGCTGATGACTGAGATTTTACAGATTTAATAAAAAATTGCTCACAAAAGTCATCAGCACCTTTAATTTCAGAGGACATTTAGTCTATATAATGTGTATTATTGTGGACGGAGAAAGTAAATCCAGGTGTAGATTACTGCACAAAGGGAGAATTAGATTTTCCTTTGTCAGGATACACTCAAAAAAATAATTAGGCCAAAAATGTTGACTTTATGTATTTTAATTACATGTAAATTTTCCATGTAATTTTATTACATAAGTTTAATGTAAAGAGTTGCATTTAATATAATGTTTTTTTTCTATCATATTGAGTCAATATGAATAAATTAAATACCTTCAGTCAGATTTGCTTTAGTTAATGCAAACTTTTACATAAACTGTGTTTGACTGTGACGCTCAGCCTTTTTATGTGATCTAGTAAATAAAGTTTACTTTATTTGTTTAGATTCACTTCATACTAAGCATATTCACATTATGTTTGACTTTTTCGGATAAATAAACTTTAAATTTCATACATTTCAGTTACATTTTACTTTAAAATATTACTTCATTTTATTAGAGCCAAGAATCATTTTTTGAGTGTATGTACAGTCAGTCCAGCTGTGATTTACAAGGAGGACAATTAAAACTGAACAAACAAAAACTCAAACTGTCAATTATGAAAGAGTTGCAGCATCTGAAACTGACCACAATGAACATTTGACACATAAACAGAACCACAGTGCTGCAGTTTCAGACTCACTTCTGTTATGGATTGGGACTGGCTCTGTCAGCTCACCATATATTTGTTATTAGTATGTTTTTATTTGTATTTTTATCAATTACTAGAAATTCCAGGTGACCCCATGTTGGGTCCTGACCCCAAGGTTGAAAAACACTGCTTTAAACTATCAAGTGTTTGAATGCTGGTTTCATTACATTTTAATATTAGCTGTAGATGTGTGGAAATGTGTGTCGGGTAAAGTATGGGATTTGGAAATAGAAAATGTGGAGGAACCATAGTGAGCTGAAGACCAGGTTCTCAGTGAGGAGGAGAAGCTGTATTTAGAGAGACACTTTTACTGCCCTGGAGGTACGAGTGTGTGTGTGTGTGTGTGTGTGTGTGTGTGTGTGTGTGTGTGTTTACATGACTGGACTGAGCTGTGTGTTTGTCAGCCTCTCACTTACAACAGTCGACCAGCTGAAATTTGGAAGGGTAAAAGGTACAAACTCAAACCTCTTGTCTCCTCCAAATTTCAGCACCTCTCGCTCTCTCATATGTAATCACAGAAACACAGCGCACTCTCTCTCTCTCTCTCTCTCTCTCTCTCTCTCTCTCTCCCTCGCTCGGCCTGTCTCTGTTTTTCTAATTGGTGTGCTGCATCCACCCACCAGCTGTCAGGAGAAGGCCCCGTTGCAGAGTTCCCAGCCAGCCAATTACTGTCTAGGCAGGCTTATGCCACGAGGACCCAGTAAGACATCCAGAGGCTCCCAGAGGGCTGTGCCACGGCCGCCTGGTGACGGGGGGGGGGGCAAAGCGGGTCAAACGCTGGGGCGGCTCCCCCATCCTTCCCCTTTAATGGATCTGACAAACATGAACAGCTCGCAGCCATGAGGTCTTGAGGGGGAGGAGAGGGGAGGGCGGGGGAGGTTAGGTGAGGGGGTGTGTGTGTGGGGGGGTGGACGGGGACAAACAACTCCGAACAAAGCCTGTGCAGAGTGTGAAGGCTTTGTAATGGAGCTGATTAAACCTCCAGCATGTCCAGTGGATGTGAGGAATGTGTCAGTTTGGAGGAGAAAGATCACACAGCGCCTGAGAAACCAAAACAGAAACAGAGGTGATGAACGGGGGTGGAGGTAGGTATCAACCAAGAAGAAGAGGAGTTCTGACATGGACACGTGTTTGTGCTGTGGGTTTTAGTCGTTGGTCTGAAAGAACTGCAACTATTGTGTTTTTGTGTAACTGAGCAGAAGCAGCGTTGGACTTCTTCACATTTTAGATGTTAGCTTGTGACAACTTCAATTCATCATCAAGTCCATCCCATAATTTCACACCCACAACTAATACAAATCCATATAGACTTCATATTTGTCCTCGCTTCAGTCCAGGGGTGTCAGACTCATTTTAGTTCAGGGGCCATATCCTCCCAGTTTGATCTGAAGTGGAATAGACCAGTAAATGAATAACATAATAATACAGAAATAATGTCAACTCCAGACATTTCAATGTGTTTTATAGTGAAAAAAATAAAATTACATTATGGAAACATTTACATTTATAAACTGTCCTGTTAAAAGTGTGAATAACATGAACAACCAGGAAAAAAACTGAAATATTATTAAGAAAAATAAGTGCAATTTTAACTATATTCTGCCTCTGCTTATCATTTGTAAATGTGCATTAAAACTTACAGATCACAATGGATCTGCAAATGCACAAAATATTTAAGTAACTGGCAGAATACTAGTAAAATTGCACTTACTTCACTAGGACATTTCTAATTTTTCATATTTTTTTGAAAGGCTAGTTTGTAAATGTACACAATTTCATGTAATTTAACTTTTTTACATTATAACAGAGGAAAATTTGGAATTGTCATTATTTGTAGGTTTTTATGATAGTATTTTACGGATCTGACCCACTTCAGACTAAAGTAGGACTTCATAGATGAGTTTCAATGTTTACTAACAACAGTGATGCGTGCGCAACTCGGAGGCAAAAACACCAGTACCAGCTCCAGCCGGCTCACATACACCTCCAGGCTCTGCCCCGGAACTCGTGAACAAGCAAATGTGTTAGCTCTAAAACTGTCCATGAACTGTTTCTGTCCAAAAGCCGATCCCATCTTCTCTTTCACAGCTGCATAATTTGACTTAATCGCATCGGGATAGGCTGTCCCATAGTAGAAAAGCAGACTGTCACAGACGGGTGGGCAGCAGAGGTTGGACTAGACATTTTTATTGACCGTCATTTTGACAGACAGGGTCGTAACAATTCCATCATAACATATTATTTTTTAATGATAACGAGATATATTTAGTAGTCAAGCCCGGATTAACCATATGGGCAACTGGGCAATTGCCTGGGGGCCCGCGACCTCTGAAGGGCCCTGGGTAGCTCGGGCATAACAAAAATGTCTGGTTATCTTTTGCTTATAAATGAAACTGTCTGCAAAAAGTGTTCTTAAATAAATACTGGATACTTTGGAAATGGTTTCTTATTTATGTTTTGTGAAAATGGAGGACACTTCCCTCTCTTTCCAATGTAGTGGATCAATTTTAGATTATACTGATGCTAATGTGTTTTGTTTTCGTATCATCATATGCAAGTGAGTGGCCTTGACAAGAGGCTACAGTGGTGCACTTGTAGTTCTACGAGCATTTACACATTTGTACATCAAAATGCATTTGATGATAGTTAGATATTGAAGTATGGGGTATATTTACATATATTCCTGGAATTTATTCCGTATTTTGCCAGATTATAGGGATCCTGGGGTTGTGATGATGGGGCCCTTGAATATTGTTGCCCAGGGTACAATGAAGTGTTAATCTGGCCCTGTTAGTAGTATTTAATGTTCAAAAAACATCTCAATGATGCAGCAGCTGTAGTTGCTGCTGGCTGATAAACCAACGTGATATCAGGACTCGCATAATTATTTACGCCACTTTTACTTGGTGTGTTATCTGTAGACATTCTAAACTTTCCTTGTGTTTGTTCACACAGTGTCAAATCCCATGCACTGAGGGTTCAGGTTCAGGTTCAGGTTCAGGTTCTGTGAACCACAGGTCTGGACACAAACTGACGTGCCATAACACATGAAAGGTAGAAAATGCGTACATAGAACACACCAAATGCCATCAGAACTGGAGTATAACTTGCTTGTCCGTCATCCTTCACTGCATCAGTCCCTCTTTTTTCACTGCTTTTATCAGTGCCATCACATTTACTGGGCTTTAGAAAAGAACTAAGGAGACTGGGCTGTCTGCACAGTTTGCGCTAGCAAAGGAGCATCTAATTTTGGCTAAAGTTAGCTAAACAACGATTACCCTCAGTATTTTAATCTGTCAAAATGACAGACGGCCTCAGAATTTATCGTCATTTAAAAAAACAAATCTGTCAATGGTGGAATATTTCCAGTTAACTCAACCTCTGTGTGGTAGATCTCCAGTACTTCCAGATCTGAAGTGTGCACTGCACAGACCAGCATTCTGAATTTCCTCCTCAGACCAGTTCTCCCGTCTTAATGCCTGCAACCATAACTTTTGCCGATTTTTCTGGAAGGGATGTTTACCAGCAGGAATTCTGTAGAAGTTTAAATCCTTCTGTGTGTTCTTTCTGTTCTGACAACCCAAGCCACAGCAAGACGACGGCATTATTCACACTGACAGTCAGTGCTTTGCTATGAACTCAGCGTGCTTTCTGCCTCCAAGGTGCGTGAGCAGCATACGTCCTACGTCATCATGAAACTGATCTATACAGCCACTAAACTAAAAGGATTGACTGTTCATATCTTCAGTGTAATTTTTGCATTTCACAAATCCATCCTACGGGCCAGACTGGACCCTTTGGCGGGCCGAATTTGGCCCCCGGGCCGCATGTTTGACACCTGTGCTTTAGTCCATCCAAAAATATAAAAGACAAATCATCTAAAATTCTAATTACTCTTAATTTAAAAAGCTCTTGGATGGAATTTGGAACATTATTTTTACTTTTTAAATCACCTCTAATATTTTAATATATACAATATCCTGCAATTCATATCCACATCCAGTCCATAAAAATATATATAAGATAAGATAAGGATCAGATAAAGACAAGATAAAGATAAGATAAGATAGACACTATTATGCTAAGCAATTTTACCCCTCATCCTCCAAATAACTATTTAGAAATTATTTTTTATACCTATTTTTAATTATATTTATGTTTGTATTTTGCTTTATCTCTTGCTCCAGACTGTTCCAACCCTAACCCTTAAAATATTTTTTTTCTCCCATTTACTTATAATGGGCGAAATTTCAAATATCTATAAAAACATCAATTTTGTTTCAATTTACTTCAAACTTGACACATATTCAGAGGCAGTTGATATGACATCACCACACACAGACATGATGTCATCAGCTGGATCGATGCCAAAATAAGCTACAATATGTGCGAGGGGCGGGGTTTGTTGTGTCTGGAACCACTTGTTTATCAGGTGGCCTTTTGCTTTACAGTTTCTAATGCAGAAAATTAAAGCCTGCAGAGCAAACATGTATGTGGTTCAAAGAATTCGGCCTGTGCAGCACCTTATTGGTATGTGTGTCATTTTTTAAGAACACCTCAGTCAAAGAAGTTTTTTTGATTCACCAATAAATCTGCAAAACCAGTGTGCAAACATTACGCGTCGTGATTATTACTGTTAACATTTTGTGTCAAAGAACTCGGACTTGTTTTTGGAATGATTTGAGGCACAAGTAAGCTGCCTGCACAGTGGAAAACAGAAGGAAAGAAGTTACTGTGATCTTAGGGAATTTAAAGTTAAAAAAAAACCAACAGTAGGTGCAAGGGGACAGAACTTCAGACTGATTTAATTAAGGATCAGATGTACACTGTGTGTTCCTGTTCTTGTACTTCCCATTCAGGAAGCCAATTTCCATTACCTGTGTGAAAAGAACATGTGCATCTCACAGATACAATATAAGAGCAAACAACCACATAAAAGAACTGCTTAACACCATGTTTTAAACAATGTGGAAACAGTTTGGCTGAGTACAAAAGAACCAGCACGCTAAATTAGTTGAGATAATGCGTGTTGTAAAGCACCTGTTTTTAGTAATGAGAGTATTTTAGTTGAACCAAACAAAAAACAAAAAAAAGTTCAACAGAAAAAAAACAAAACAAGCAAAAACAGCCCACTTCTGTCCTTCAAGAAACTAATGCCATGGTGCAGATTTCAACAGAAAATAGTCATTTCATCCAGTAATTTGAGTTTCTGAAGACAACTCTTGGATGACAGAAGAACTCACTGACTTAAAAAAAGGTCACAGACAAATTGTGTAAAGGGTACTTTAATCTGGTTTTTTTCCTCCTAATTGCTAATTAAAAATACTTGTGATGTTGCATCTGCAGTCAGTTTGTTTAAAAATTAACACACCGTTAAAGTTCATGTCATTAAGCGGTGATGCTTGTGGTTAACAAAAATATTATACTGAAGTTATTGGTGTCATTTTGCTAATAATTAAGTAAAGAAATAAGCCCCAGTTTTGGAGTTTAACCATTAAAGACCCAAACATCCACTGGTGACCAAAAGCATCTACTGATCTAAACTGTTTAATACCTGCTGATCCACTAATCCTATCAATACATGTCAATAAGTGGTGTAAAATACAGTTCATCTTTTCATGGTCATCAGATATGACACATTTGGACGTACAGAAGCTCTGTAGTTACCGTGGAAACACTCTTCTACAGCACTGATTCACCAGTAAAACCCATGGAGTTGGATCAATGACAGTGGATGGACACACTTGTTTTTACATTCAATTAGCAATATCTTTGATGAAAAAATAACTTTTTCTTCATTTTTCTGCTTTTTGATATAATTAACTTTGAATTTACCCTGAGTTTTCATGAACATCTACATGATCAGTGAATTAAATATAGGAAAATACATGATTTACATCCAAAAAAAAAAAAAAAGCAAAATACTGAGGTTAATATATATATATATATATATATATATATATATATATATATATATATATATATATATATATATATATATATGTATGTATGTATGTATATATATATATATATATATATATATATATATATATATATATATATATATATATATATTTTTTTTTTTTTTTTTTTTTTTTTTTTTTTTTTTTTTAATTAGTGATAAATCAGTTAAGAAAGGTAGAAACAGAAAAACTCATTTAGGACAACTGCCACAAAAGTAGCACAGGGTCTTTGTGGGTTTAATACCTGTTGATCCACTAAACATGTAAATAACTGGTGTAAAATACAGTTCTTCGTCTTTTCATGGTCATCAGATATGACCCATTTGGACGTTCAGAGGCTCTGTAGTTACCATGAAAACACTGTCATCTTCTACAACACTGATTCACCAGTAAAACCCATGGAGTTGGATTAATGACAGTGGATGGACACACTGGGTTTATGTTCAGTTTATCATAAATTTTGCTTAAAAAGTCACTTTTTCTTCAGTTTTCTCCATTTTTGTTATAACTCTCAACTCTAACCCTTTAACGCCGAATGTATCATATTTGATACATGAGTTTTGAACCCCTCTACATGATCAGTGTGATATTTTTGTTCTTGAAAAATCTGATGTATACAATTAGATACATGCAATACACAGATAATCCACCAGGGGGGGGAGTTCATTCACCAGAGGCCTTTCCAGTGACACTACAAGACTGACATTAATAAGGAAGGAGGAAGAACTGGGACCATTTAGAAAAGGAATTAACAATTTATTAGACATGTTTGTGTTATATTATGTTTTTGTTTGTTTAAAAATAATAATATTGGAGCATTGAGACCCGATGGATCAAATATGATACAAAATTGAAACTCGTACATGGAAATTAATATTTGAAAAAAAAAAATTGGGGGGAGGTTGTTCAGAAGGACCAATAAAGGCTCCAGTTTCAAAGAACTGGAATTTTCTGTCAGCAATTTAATGGTACAGGCTTTACAGGGTTAATTTGAGCTTTCATGAAAGTCTACATGATCAGTGAATCAAATCTGGGAAAATACCAGATTTTCACTGAACAATGCAAAATACTGAGCTAATTTTTAGAACAAATGGTGATAAATTTCTTAATAAAAGTTGAAAATAAAGGGAGAAAATCATTTGAGAGCTACCACCGCAGTAGCTCTGGGTGTTTATGGGTTCAGTTTGTAGGAGAACACATTGGAGGACGCTCCGCCCTCGTCTCGGTCGCACTTTGCTGCCACTGATGTTAACAACACAACACAACACGTCGGCCTTTACCGACTGTCGACTGTGAAGGATATTAAAACAGCGGTGACCTCACAAATGGACACATCACTGCGGTGCAGACCCAACTGGGATGGAGACCGCTGAAAGAGGACCGAGGGGAAATTTAAATGGAAATCACAACTCAGCACCAGCACAAACACATCCCAACACTTTTTCCCAGCTTTCCCAAATCTGGGATTTAACCTCCTGAGACCCAGGAAATGTCAGCAAAGTACCAGCTTTTTTGTTTTTTATTAAGATGCAGTTTTTAAAATTTTCATACCCTCCGCCAGGAGGGATTGTGATCACTTTTCTTTGTTTTTGTTTGTTTGTTTGTTTGTAACTTCACGGGAAAATTCTTCCACCCATCTTTCCCAAATCTTCCCCACAGACAGGCCTAGGCCCTGGGACCAACCCATTAAATTTTGGGCCAAGTAGGCCAGAGTTCAAGGTCACAGCAAGGTCACAACATCTACCATTTTCTTATCTGTCATCATTGAGCAATTTTCCAAAATTCATCAAAAATTCAAAACGACTCCAATTAGCCTCCAATTTGATCCACCCGTAGCTTAGAACAATATCTTGTATCTGGCACAGAATTGTCCACATCCACTGTGGAATGTGGACTCTGTAGACATTTCCATTTAACATTGAAAATCCCATTTACCACACATTTAAAATTAGAACTCAACAAATATTGATGTGACTTGAATCTAAGTGGACAGACACATGACTGGGACCAAGCTTCAACTTTTTCTGCTGTATGGAACAACCTGGAAACTGTTGAATTTAAACAGAAATAGTCGCTCCACACATGCACACCGTCCGGGGTGCTTGGTGGAGGTTTACGTTCTCTGAACACTTGTTTATGGAATGTCCTTTCTGGTGGACAGTTTTCTTTTCTTTTTTGTATAAAGTTGTGAAACTCTTGTCCACAAATGTGGACAGAAAACCCATCGCTGGGTCTGAGGAGGTTAAACATATTTGTCTTCTTGTTCACTAAATCCATTGTGTTACTCAGAGATGCAGACTAAAAAGTCCACTCATTCTTTAAATGGATATATTTATGCACTGTATATTATATATAAAACATTATAAAATGTTAAATATAAATAATATAGATCATTTTATTATGTTGTAAAGTAACACCTGTTTTTTTAGATCTTGGAAAATCGACTTTTACTCATTGTACAACATGGAACCGCAGATGAAGCATAAGATTGTATTCTTTGTGTCCTTAGGGTTACTCACATTTTTAATTTCATTATGTTACTATAATTGTTCGAGCTTTTGTCAGTTTGACTGATCTCTTTTTTTTTTAATTGCATCATTTTTGTTGTTGTTGCAGTGTAATCGCATTCAAATTTTATTTGTTAGGTTTATTGTTGTCTGTGGAATCAGTTTTTATCGTCACCATAAGTTGTAAATAATGCATAAAGAAAATGATTACATAAATGTTTTATGCACTGACAACTGCTCATAATGAGAAGTAAAATATGTCTTCACCAAAAAGTCAGGAGTAAAAATTACCTTATTTAAAATCAACATGTAATTATAAATTAGAATGAGACTAAAGTACCGAAAAGAACTGTCATTTCTCATGCTTTTAATTTGTATGACATGACACTGGGCAACGAAAAACAAAGTGACTGAGTTCACTTTTTGAACTTTTACCCTCTGGCAGACGTTTCCGGACATTAAATTCCAGCCCAAACCGTCTAAAAAAAACACTTCTTATCCCAGGGCCATAATTACACTGAATACTACTGGACATTAATTAATTGTGTGGAATGATGAATGTTGTCCAATGTATTTGATGATGTTTTATGTGTCTTTTATACGTCTAGTAACATTTTCTTTTTTTAATGCTGCTTTTTTTTTTTTATTTAGATATTTATGCCGTCAGAGATTTCCCTTTTATATTTTAGCTTTTATACTCTTTTATATACATTATTTATACTTTTTTATGGCACCTAGGATGATTGCACTTTTTTAATTTCGTTGTACCTGTACAATGACAATAAAGACGTTCTATTCTAAAACTGTGAGAGAGTCTGAAAACATGACACCAGCATTACACCATACACTTATATGCAAATGAAACTAGTAAATCATTAAAAGTCTGCATAAAGTGGTAAAAATGCAGCCAAATTCAGCTTTAAATAGTAACCGAGCATAGAAATTAGTTTTCCAAAAAATGAAAAAACATATTCTCTGCTAATGAAGGTGATGAAACACCTCCCAGTTCCAGGAAAGGTGCTGCCTGTCATGTGTCAAATATCACAACTAGCTGAAAAACTGATGCTCCAGTTCAGCAGCGTTATTGGACTCGTACAGGCACATGTCAGAGCCTCCAAAGCCAGAATCTAAATCTGATCCAGACAAAACACAGCAAAGAATCAGCCTGGTTCCTATGGGTCTGCACCGAGGTTATTATCGTAAATGAAAACTAACGAAATGACAAAAACTAGAACTGTAAAAACATTTTCATTAACGAAAATATATAAAAACTATAATTAAAAGAAAAAAATATAACTGAAACTGTATTGTGTGCTTATAAAACCAACTAAAACAGATATAAATTATGGATAAAATTCCCTTCGTTTTCGTCTTTGTTAATGTCGGATTGATACGAAATCGATTTATTTCCCTTGAATACTTTTAGCTGCTGGCACCATATGACATTTAAGGGTCCGTCACTTGTGTTCACTTGTGGTTTCCAGTCGTCTTCTGGTCCCCACTCTACCTGGAAACATGGAGACTAAAGTTGGGAGAAAGCAGCAGAGTCCTGTCTGGGATTTATTTGAATACGACGACAGAGAAGAAAAGAGATGACAAAACTAAAACTAAACTAAAACTAAGCATTTAGAAAATAAAAATTAATAAAAACTAGCAAACCTGCTCTGAAAAATTAAAACTAACTGAATTAGAGAAAAAAAGTCAAAATGAAATAAAATTGAACTAGAATGAAAAATCCAAAACTATTAGAATCTTGCCTCAAACCCTCAAAGTGAACATGTACTTGTATGCCAGCAGGGTTTATGCTAGATTTAGTCAGGAATAAACTAAAACACTGTGCAGTTATTCTTGATTTTTTTTTTTTTTTTTGCATTTAAACTCAAAGCAGTCGTTCACACCATAACACAGTAAGGACCAAAAAAAGAAAAACACGGTCAGGTCAGAAGGTAAAAAAGCTGGTAAAGTGTTCATTAAAGGGGAACTAGGCAACATCTTTACCTTCAAAGTAACTGTGATGGTTAACCCTATAACGCCAAAAACAACATACAGAGGATAATATTACAATAAATGGTGATAAATCACTTAAGAAAAGTTAAAAATAGAGAAAAAAAAATTTACAAAATTTGGAACTGCTCTGTACCTTGAACCGATTTCGTATCAATCCGACACTGACAAAGATGAAAACAAAGGGAATTTATCCATTATTTTTTATCCATTTTAGTTAGTTTTATAAGCACAATACAATTTCAGTTAGTTGTAGTTTTTTTCTTTTAACCTCCTCAGACCCAGCTATGGGTTTCCTGTTCACATTTGTGGACAAGAGTTTCACAACTTTATACTGAAAAAAAAAAAAAAAAAAAAAGATAAGAAAACTGTCCACCACAAAGGATATTCCCTAAAAAAATTTAAAACTGCATCTGAAAAAACTGTTGCATCATGATGTTTCCAATATAGGCACTCATTTAATAAAAAAAACAAAAAAACTGGCACTTTGCTGACATGTCCTGGGTCTCAGGGGGTTAATTATAGTTTTTATTTATTTCAGTTAAAAAAATGTTTTTACAATTCTACTTTTGGTCATTTCATAAGTTTTCGTTAACAATAATAACCTTGATCACAACAATGGAAAGAATGAAAAGGTGGGCCTTAAACTCTAATGTTTAAATGGGGGGAGGACAAAAAGGACAGGAAGTGACCATCTGTAGACTACATAAGGCTGAATGTCAGTCAAACAAAGGGGGCGTTGGGTTGTGGACAGTTCACGTCCAACTGAGGTGGAAACTCCAGCTCCTTTTAAAGCCGACCTGATTAATTAGATCCAGGTGAGGAAGCACAGCAGGTGGAGCTGAACCCACTAACGACCTGTGGACCAGATCCAAGCCCAGAAGGAAAAACCACTGTGGGGTCATCAGGGCTGTAACACCTCCCCTCTGAAAAAACAACACACATAACTACAACAATCTCCCACTTCAAATTAAAACTTTACGAATAAACTATCAGCGTACAAAACTCAAAACATTTGGACGGGATTTAAAACTATTTTCAAGTCCAGACTAATACATTAACTTGGTTTTTCTTTCGCAGTGACTCACATGTGGTTAAAATTTCACTACTTTTATTCTGGAACCCTTTTTTTTTGTAGACCAGTAGAATCTTTGGGGTGTGATGGATAAAACTTTCGTGGTCTGATTCACATCGTCAGTACAAGGTCCTGATGAAAAATGAATCCAACTCTGGACAGAAAAGCACTCAGAGCACAGACCTCCGCCAAGGCAGGTCAGTGGGCTGCTTTCACACCTCGAACGAACCGCACCAGGGTTCATATAGAACCGCACCCAGACCACCTCTTCAGCTGGGTCTGGGTTCGCTTGTTTGGTCCAGAACAGAGTTCTGTGGTTTTTATTCACATCAGCCAAAAAGGTCCGAACCAAGGGAGCAAACGAACTCTGGCTCATTTTAAACCAATCAAACAAGGCAGGTGTGAATACACCCTGAAGTTGGGAGAAAACAGCAGAGTCCTGTTGGGATTTCTGTCAATACGACGGAGAAGATATGAAAAATAAAACTAAACTAAAACCAAGCATATAGAAGAAAACGAAAACTAATAAAAACTAGCAAACCTGCTCTGAAAACTAATTAAAACTAACTGAATTAGAGAAAAAAAAAAGTCAAAACTCAATAAAACTAAACTAGAACGAAAAATCCAAAACTATTAGAACCTTGATCTGACATTTATCGTGACATAAAAGATGTCTCTGGGAATGTGTCCAAACCTAAAGGCGGTCAAACTAATGCTGCGTTCCAGGCTGTTTTTGAGCCCGTAAGTCACGACTTCAAACCATGACTCACGACTTTGTAACGTTCCAGGCAAGTCACAACAAACTGCCTGAGCGCAAGGAATTGTGGGAGTTAGATGTAAACAAACCAGCATGATGGACCGTACCTTATGTTCATTTACAATCATTTCTATCACCAAAGGTGTTTTTTTTTTGCTTATTTGAGGGAAACAGAGGAGGAAAAACAGTGCATAAGGCAAGAGAAGCTGTTCTACCTTTTATGTTATTTGTATATTTGGATTCGTATTTGATATGAATTTATTCTTACAGTCAATGGACTGAATTAGCCCGCATGTCCTCTGTCTTCAGCTGGTCTGAATTAGCCCACATGTCCTCTGTCTTCAGCTGGTCTGAATTAGCCCACATGTCTTCAGCTGGTCTGAATTAGCCCACATGTCTTCAGCTGGTCTGAATAGCCCACATGTCTTCAGCTGGTCTGAATTAGCCACATGTCTTCAGCTGGTCTGAATTAGCCCACATGTCTTCAGCTGGTCTGAATTAGCCCACATGTCTTCATCTGGACTGAATTAGCCCGCATGTCCTCTGTCTTCAGCTGGTCTGAATTAGCCCACATGTCTTCAGCTGGTCTGAATTAGCCCACATGTCTTCATCTGGTCTGAATTAGCCCACATGTCTTCAGCTGGTCTGAATTAGCCCGCATGTCCTCTGTCTTCAGCTGGTCTGAATTAGCCCACATGTCTTCAGCTGGTCTGAATTAGCCCACATGTCTTCAGCTGGTCTGAATTAGCCCACATGTCTTCATCTGGTCTGAATTAGCCCACATGTCCTCTGTCTTCAGCTGGTCTGAATTAGCCCACATGTCTTCATCTGGTCTGAATTAGCCCACATGTCTTCAGCTGGTCTGAATTAGCCCACATGTCTCATCTGGTCTGAATTAGCCCACATGTCCTCTGTCTTCAGCTGGTCTGAATTAGCCCACATGTCCTCTGTCTTCAGCTGGTCTGAATTAGCCCCCATGTCTTCAGCTGGTCTGAATTAGCCCACATGTCTTCATCTGGTCTGAATTAGCCCACATGTCTTCATCTGGTCTGAATTAGCCCACATGTCTTCATCTGGTCTGAATTAGCCCACATGTCCTCTGTCTTCAGCTGGTCTGAATTAGCCCACATGTCCTCTGTCTTCAGCTGGTCTGAATTAGCCCACATGTCTTCAGCTGGTCTGAATTAGCCCACATGTCCTCTGTCTTCAGCTGGTCTGAATTAGCCCACATGACTTCATCTGGTCTGAATTAGCCCACATGTCTTCAGCTGGTCTGAATTAGCCCACATGTCTTCAGCTGGTCTGAATTAGCCCACATGTCCTCTGTCTTCAGCTGGTCTGAATTAGCCCACATGTCCTCCTGTCTTCAGCTGGTCTGAATTAGCCCACATGTCTTCAGCTGGTCTGAATTAGCCCACATGTCTTCAGCTGGTCTGAATTAGCCCACATGTCTTCATCTGGTCTGAATTAGCCCACATGTCCTCTGTCTTCAGCTGGTCTGAATTAGCCCACATGTCTTCAGCTGGTCTGAATTAGCCACATGTCTTCAGCTGGTCTGAATTAGCCCACATGTCCTCTGTCTTCAGCTGGTCTGAATTAGCCCACATGTCTTCAGCTGGTCTGAATTAGCCCACATGTCTTCATCTGGTCTGAATTAGCCCACATGTCTTCATCTGGACTGAATTAGCCCGCATGTCCTCTGTCTTCAGCTGTCTGAATTAGCCCACATGTCCTCTGTCTTCAGCTGGTCTGAATTAGCCCACATGTCTTCATCTGGTCTGAATTAGCCCACATGTCTTCAGCTGGTCTGAATTAGCCCACATGACTTCATCTGGTCTGAATTAGCCCACATGTCTTCATCTGGTCTGAATTAGCCCACATGTCTTCAGCTGGTCTGAATTAGCCCACATGTCTTCAGCTGGTCTGAATTAGCCCACATGTCTTCATCTGGTCTGAATTAGCCCACATGTCTTCATCTGGTCTGAATTAGCCCACATGTCCTCTGTCTTCAGCTGGTCTGAATTAGCCCACATGTCTTCATCTGGTCTGAATTAGCCCACATGTCCTCTGTCTTCAGATGGTCTGAATTAGCCCACATGTCCTCTGTCTTCAGCTGGTCTGAATTAGCCCACATGTCTTCAGCTGGTCTGAATTAGCCCACATGTCTTCATCTGGTCTGAATTAGCCCACATGTCCTCTGTCTTCAGCTGGTCTGAATTAGCCCACATGTCTTCAGCTGGTCTGAATTAGCCCACATGTCTTCAGCTGGTCTGAATTAGCCCACATGTCCTCTGTCTTCAGCTGGTCTGAATTAGCCCACATGTCTTCAGCTGGTCTGAATTAGCCCACATGTCTTCATCTGGTCTGAATTAGCCCACATGTCTTCATCTGGACTGAATTAGCCCGCATGTCCTCTGTCTTCAGCTGGTCTGAATTAGCCCACATGTCCTCTGTCTTCAGCTGGTCTGAATTAGCCCACATGTCTTCATCTGGTCTGAATTAGCCCACATGTCTTCAGCTGGTCTGAATTAGCCCACATGACTTCATCTGGTCTGAATTAGCCCACATGTCTTCATCTGGTCTGAATTAGCCCACATGTCTTCAGCTGGTCTGAATTAGCCCACATGTCTTCAGCTGGTCTGAATTAGCCCACATGTCTTCATCTGGTCTGAATTAGCCCACATGTCTTCATCTGGTCTGAATTAGCCCACATGTCTTCATCTGGTCTGAATTAGCCCACATGTCCTCTGTCTTCAGCTGGTCTGAATTAGCCGACATGTCTTCATCTGGTCTGAATTAGCCCACATGTCCTCTGTCTTCAGATGGTCTGAATTAGCCCACATGTCCTCTGTCTTCAGCTGGTCTGAATTAGCCCACATGTCTTCAGCTGGTCTGAATTAGCCCACATGTCTTCATCTGGTCTGAATTAGCCCACATGTCTTCATCTGGTCTGAATTAGCCAACATGTCCTCTGTCTTCAGCTGTCTGAATTAGCCCACATGTCTTCATCTGGTCTGAATTAGCCCACATGTCCTCTGTCTTCAGCTGGTCTGAATTAGCCCACATGACTTCATCTGGTCTGAATTAGCCACATGTCTTCAGCTGGTCTGAATTAGCCCACATGTCTTCAGCTGGTCTGAATTAGCCCACATGTCTTCAGCTGGTCTGAATTAGCCCCACATGTCCTCTGTCTTCAGCTGGTCTGAATTAGCCCACATGTCCTCGTCTTCAGCTGGTCTGAATTAGCCCCATGTCTTCAGCTGGTCTGAATTAGCCCACATGTCTTCAGCTGGTCTGAATTAGCCCACATGTCTTCATCTGGTCTGAATTAGCCCACATGTCCTCTGTCTTCAGCTGGTCTGAATTAGCCCACATGTCCCTCTGTCTTCAGCTGGTCTGAATTAGCTAGCCCACATGTCTTCAGCTGGTCTGAATTAGCCCACATGTCTTCATCTGGTCTGAATTAGCCACACATGTCTTCATCTGGACTGAATTAGCCCGCATGTCCTCGGTCTTCAGCTGGTCTGAATTAGCCCACATGTCCTCTGTCTTCAGCTGGTCTGAATTATCCCACATGTCTTCAGCTGGGGTCCTGAATTAGCCCACATGTCCTCTGTCTTCCAGCTGGTCTGAATTAGCCCACATGACTTCATCTGGTCTGAATTAGCCCACATGTCTTCAGCTGGTCTGAATTAGCCCACATGTCTTCATCTGGTCTGAATTAGCCCACATGTCCTCTGTCTTCAGCTGGTCTGAATTAGCCCACATGTCCTCTGTCCTTCAGCTGGTCTGAATTAGCCCACATGTCTTCAGCTGGTCTGAATTAGCCCACATGTCTTCACTGGTCTGAATTAGCCCACATGTCTTCATCTGGTCTGAATTAGCCCACATGTCCTCTGTCTTCAGCTGGTCTGAATTAGCCCACATGTCTTCAGCTGGTCTGAATTAGCCCACATGTCTTCAGCTGGTCTGAATTAGCCAACATGTCCTCTGTCTTCAGCTGGTCTGAATTAGCCCACATGTCTTCAGCTGGTCTGAATTAGCCCACATGTCTTCATCTGGTCTGAATTAGCCCACATGTCTTCATCTGGACTGAATTAGCCCGCATGTCCTCTGTCTTCAGCTGGTCTGATTAGCCCACATGTCCTCTGTCTTCAGCTGGTCTGAATTAGCCCACATGTCTTCATCTGGTCTGAATTAGCCCACATGTCTTCAGCTGGTCTGAATTAGCCCCATGACTTCATCTGGTCTGAATTAGCCCACATGTCTTCATCTGGTCTGAATTAGCCCACATGTCTTCGCTGGTCTGAATTAGCCCACATGTCTTCAGCTGGTCTGAATTAGCCCACATGTCTTCATCTGGTCTGAATAGCCCACATGTCTTCATCTGGTCTGAATTAGCCCACATGTCCTCTGTCTTCAGCTGGTCTGAATTAGCCCACATGTCTTCATCTGGTCTGAATTAGCCCACATGTCCTCTGTCTTCAGCTGGTCTGTATTAGCCCACATGTCCTCTGTCTTCAGCTGGTCTGAATTAGCCCACATGTCTTCATCTGGTCTGAATTAGCCCACATGTCTTCATCTGGTCTGAATTAGCCCACATGTCCTCTGTCTTCAGCTGGTCTGAATTAGCCCACATGTCTTCATCTGGTCTGAATTAGCCCACATGTCCTCTGTCTTCAGCTGGTCTGAATTAGCCCACATGTCCTCTGTCTTCAGCTGGTCTGAATTAGCCCACATGTCCTCTGTCTTCAGCTGGTCTGAATTAGCCCACATGTCTTCAGCTGGTCTGAATTAGCCCACATGTCTTCAGCTGTCTGATTAGCCCACATGTCCTCTGTCTTCAGCTGGTCTGAATTAGCCCACATGACTTCATCTGGTCTGAATTAGCCCACATGTCTTCAGCTGGTCTGAATTAGCCCACATGTCTTCAGCTGGTCTGAATTAGCCCACATGTCTTCAGCTGGTGTGAATTAGCCCACATGTCCTCTGTCTTCAGCTGGTCTGAATTAGCCCACATGTCCTCTGTCTTCAGCTGGTCTGAATTAGCCCACATGTCTTCAGCTGGTCTGAATTAGCCCACATGTCTTCAGCTGGTCTGAATTAGCCACATGTCTTCAGATGGTCTGAATTAGCCCCACATGTCTTCATCTGGTCTGAATTAGCCCACATTGTCCTCTGTCTTCAGCTGGTCTGAATTAGCCCACATGTCTTCAGCTGGTCTGAATTAGCCCACATGTCCTCTGTCTTCAGCTGGTCTGAATTAGCCCACATGTCTTCAGCTGGTCTGAATTAGCCCACATGTCTTCATCTGGTCTGAATTAGCCCACATGTCTTCATCTGGACTGAATTAGCCCGCATGTCCTCTGTCTTCAGCTGGTCTGAATTAGGCCCACATGTCCTCTGTCTTCAGCTGGTCTGAATTAGCCCACATGTCTTCATCTGGTCTGAATTAGCCCACATGTCTTCAGCTGGTCTGAATTAGCCCACATGACTTCATCTGTCTGAATTAGCCCACATGTCTTCATCTGGTCTGAATTAGCCCACATGTCTTCAGCTGGTCTGAATTAGCCCACATGTCTTCAGCTGGTCTGAATTAGCCCACATGTCTTCAGCTGGTCTGAATTAGCCCACATGTCTTCATCTGGTCTGAATTAGCCCACATGTCTTCATCTGGTCTGAATTAGCCCACATGTCCTCTGTCTTCAGCTGGTTCTGAATTAGCCCACATGTCTTCATCTGGTCTGAATTAGCCCACATGTCCTCTGTCTTCAGCTGGTCTGAATTAGCCCACATGTCCTCTGTCTTCAGCTGGTCTGAATTAGCCCACATGTCCTTCAGCTGGTCTGAATTAGCCCACATGTCTTCATCTGGTCTGAATTAGCCCACATGTCTTCATCTGGTCTGAATTAGCCCACATGTCTTCATCTGGTCTGAATTAGCCCACATGTCCTCTGTCTTCAGCTGGTCTGAATAGCCCACATGTCTTCATCTGGTCTGAATTAGCCCACATGTCCTCTGTCTTCAGCTGGTCTGAATTAGCCCACATGTCCTCTGTCTTCAGCTGGTCTGAATTAGCCCCACATGTCCTCTGTCTTCAGCTGGTCTGAATTAGCCCACATGTCTTCAGCTGGTCTGAATTAGCCCACATGTCCTCTGTCTTCAGCTGGTCTGAATTAGCCCACATGACTTCATCTGGTCTGAATTAGCCCACATGTCTTCAGCTGGTCTGAATTAGCCCACATGTCTTCAGCTGGTCTGAATTAGCCCACATGTCTTCAGCTGGTCTGAATTAGCCCACATGTCTTCAGCTGGTCTGAATTAGCCCACATGTCCTCTGTCTTCAGCTGGTCTGAATTAGCCCACATGTCCTCTGTCTTCAGCTGGTCTGAATTAGCCCACATGTCTTCAGCTGGTCTGAATTAGCCCACATGTCTTCAGCTGGTCTGAATTAGCCCACATGTCTTCATCTGGTCTGAATTAGCCCACATGTCTTCAGCTGGTCTGAATTAGCCCACATGTCTTCAGCTGGTCTGAATTAGCCCACATGTCCTCTGTCTTCAGCTGGTCTTAATTAGCCCACATGTCTTCAGCTGGTCTGAATTAGCCCACATGTCTTCATCTGGTCTGAATTAGCCCACATGTCTTCATCTGGTCTGAATTAGCCCACATGTCTTCATCTGGACTGAATTAGCCCGCATGTCCTCTGTCTTCAGCTGGTCTGAATTAGCCCACATGTCTTCATCTGGTCTGAATTAGCCCACATGTCTTCATCTGGACTGAATTAGCCCGCATGTCCTCTGTCTTCAGCTGGTCTGAATTAGCCCACATGTCTTCAGCTGGTCTGAATTAGCCCACATGTTCCTCTGTCTTCAGCTGGTCTGAATTAGCCCACATGACTTCATCTGGTCTGAATTAGCCCACATGTCTTCAGCTGGTCTGAATTAGCCCACATGTCTTCAGCTGGTCTGAATTAGCCCACATGTCCTCTGTCTTCAGCTGGTCTGAATTAGCCCACATGTCCTCTGTCTTCAGCTGGTCTGAATTAGCCCACATGTCTTCAGCTGGTCTGAATTAGCCCACATGTCTTCAGCTGGTCTGAATTAGCCCACATGTCTTCAGATGGTCTGAATTAGCCCACATGTCTTCATCTGGTCTGAATTAGCCCACATGTCCTCTGTCTTCAGCTGGTCTGAATTAGCCCACATGTCTTCAGCTGGTCTGAATTAGCCCACATGTCCTCTGTCTTCAGCTGGTCTGAATTAGCCCACATGTCTTCAGCTGGTCTGAATTAGCCCACATGTCTTCATCTGGTCTGAATTAGCCCACATGTCTTCATCTGGACTGAATTAGCCCGCATGTCCTCTGTCTTCAGCTGGTCTGAATTAGCCCACATGTCCTCTGTCTTCAGCTGGTCTGAATTAGCCCACATGTCTCATCTGGTCTGAATTAGCCCACATGTCTTCAGCTGGTCTGAATTAGCCCACATGACTTCATCTGGTCTGAATTAGCCCACATGTCTTCATCTGGTCTGAATTAGCCCACATGTCTTCAGCTGGTCTGAATTAGCCCACATGTCTTCAGCTGGTCTGAATTAGCCCACATGTCTTCATCTGGTCTGAATTAGCCCACATGTCCTCTGTCTTCAGCTGGTCTGAATTAGCCCACATGTCTTCATCTGGTCTGAATTAGCCCACATGTCCTCTGTCTTCAGCTGGTCTGAATTAGCCCACATGTCCTCTGTCTTCAGCTGGTCTGAATTAGCCCACATGTCTTCAGCTGGTCTGAATTAGCCCACATGTCTTCATCTGGTCTGAATTAGCCCACATGTCTTCATCTGGTCTGAATTAGCCCACATGTCCTCTGTCTCAGCTGGTCTGAATTAGCCCACATGTCTTCATCTGGTCTGAATTAGCCCACATGTCCTCTGTCTTCAGCTGGTCTGAATTAGCCCACATGTCCTCTGTCTTCAGCTGGTCTGAATTAGCCCACATGTCCTCTGTCTTCAGCTGGTCTGAATTAGCCCACATGTCTTCAGCTGGTCTGATTAGGCCCACATGTCCTCTGTCTTCAGCTGGTCTGAATTAGCCCACATGACCTTCATCTGGTCTGAATTAGCCCACATGTCTTCAGCTGGTCCTGAATTAGCCCACATGTCTTCAGCTGGGTCTGAATTAGCCCACATGTCTTCAGCTGGTCTGAATTAGCCCACATGTCCTCTGTCTTCAGCTGGTCTGAATTAGCCCACATGTCCTCTGTCTTCAGCTGGTCTGAATTAGCCCACATGTCTTCAGCTGGTCTGAATCAGCCCACATGTCTTCAGCTGGTCTGAATTAGCCCACATGTCTTCATCTGGTCTGAATTAGCCCACATGTCTTCAGCTGGTCTGAATTAGCCCACATGTCCTTCAGCTGGTCTGAATTAGCCCACATGTCCTCTGTCTTCAGCTGGTCTGAATTAGCCCACATGTCTTCACTGGTCTGAATAGCCCACATGTCTTCATCTGGTCTGAATTAGCCCACATGTCTTCATCTGGTCTGAATTAGCCCACATGTCTTAATCTGGATGAATTAGCCCGCATGTCCTCTGTCTTCAGCTGGTCGGAATTAGCCCGCATGTCACTCTGTCTTCATCTGGGTCTGAATTAGCCCGCATGTCCTCTGTCTTCATCTGGTCTGAATTAGCCGCATGTCCTCTGTCTTCAGCTGGTCTGAATTAGCCCACATGTCCTCTGTCTTCAGCTGGTCTGAATTAGCCCACATGTCTTCAGCTGGTCTGAATTAGCCCACAGTCTTCAGCTGGTCTGAATTAGCCCACATGTCTTCAGCTGGTCTGAATTAGCCCACATGTCTCAGCTGGTCTGAATTAGCCCACATGTCTTCATCTGGTCTGAATTAGCCCACATGTCCTCTGTCTTCAGCTGGTCTGAATTAGCCCACATGTCTTCAGCTGGTCTGAATTAGCCCACATGTCTTCATCTGGACTGAATTAGCCCGCTATGTCTCTGTCGTCAGCTGGTCTGAATTAGCCCACATGCTTATCTGGTCGAATTAGCACACATTTCTTCATCTGGTCTGAATTAGCCCACAATGTCTTCATCTGGACTGAATTAGCCCGCATGTCCTCTGTCTTCAGCTGGTCTGAATTAGCCACATGTCCTCTGTCTTCAGGCTGGTCTGAATTAGCCCACATTTCCTTCAGCTGGTCTGAATTAGCCAACATGTGCTTCATCTGGACTGAATTAGCCCGCATGTCCTCTGTCTTCAGCTGGTCTGAATTAGCCCACATGTCTCATCTGGTCTGAATTAGCCCACATGTCCTCTGTCTTCATCAGTGGACGTCTCTCCAACACTCGATCTGTTCAGTGTTTCAGATAAATCAACACTGTGGTACAAGCTTTAAAACGGCATCTTTTGAACTCTTGCTGTACGTTGCGTAAGACGGCAGATTATTGAAAAAAGTAAGAATTTACAATTTCAAAAAATATTTTACTAACTCACATGGATGTTGTGAAACAGGGAGCTGATGTAATTCTGTATTTACGGAGGATCCAGAGTACGACTTGAAGTATTTAACTGTTACTTTCAATATGAATAACTGAGGAAAACTGTTTAACCCATAAAGTTCGCAAATTAATGTTTCACTCTTTAACCTTTAAGTGATTTATCACCATTTATTGTATTATTCTCTGGATTTTGTGTTTTTTCCAGTCTAAAAAGATGGAAAAGTTACAGATACTAAATAAACCCAGTTTCATAGAAGCACCCACACCTGGCTGCACACAGACCAAGGTTCTAATAGTGTTGGATTTCTCATTATAGTTTAGTTTATTTAGTTGACTTTTTTTTTTCTCTAATTCAGTTAGTTTTATTTGTTTTAGAGCAGGTTTGCTAGTTTTATTAGTTTCATTTTTTTTTAAATGCTTAGTTTTAGTTTAGTTTTAGGTGTTTTTTTTTCGTATCTTTTCTTCTTCTCTGTCGTCGTATTCAAATAAATCCCGGACAGGACTCTGTGCTTTCTCCCAACTTTAGTCTCCATGTTTCCAGGTAGAGTGGGGACCAGAAGACGACTGGAAACCACAAGTGAACACAAGTGATGGACCATTAAATATCGTATGGTGCTGCTAGCTAAAATGCTGGAGCAAAATAAATCGACTTTATATCAATCCAACATTACAAGACGAAAACGAAGGGAATGTTATCTACAATTTTTATATGTTTTAGTTAGTTTTGTAAACACACAATACAGTTTCAGTTAGTTATCATTTTTTTTCTTTTAATTATAGTTTTTATTTATTTCAGTTGACGAAAATGTTTTTACAATTCTAGTTTTCATAATTTCGTTAGTTTTCGTTAACGATAATAACCTTGACACAGACACATGCTTTTCATTTTTGCAACAAACTCAGAACATCACATACTGGAACTAGAAAAGCACGTTGAGAGCGCAGACCTGCCAAGGCAGACCCCCCCCCCCCATCACCACCAAAATTTGTTCCTTGTGCCAGTATCAACATTTCCTGAAAATTTCATCCAAATCCCCATAACTGAGTTATCTTGCCAGACAGACAAACAAACTAATGAAAATATAACCTCCGCTGTTCCTTTAACAAAACCAGCAAGTCAGAAAATACTAGAGTGAAATAAAATTACAAAAACTAAACATTAGAAAAATATAAAATATTATAAAAAGTAAAATAAGAAATAGAACTAAGTCAAATAAAATAAGATAGTCAAATATAAATAGATATAATATTAAATATTAACAGTATGTATATCTATAAACTCAAGTTTATATAAATAATGCATTTATTTAACATAAATATGGCATATTTACTAATTTTAGCATATTTGTATTTTTATCTTAGACTGTACAGCAGGCTGTACACTGGCCGTGGTTTGAAATGTGCTATAAAAATAAACTTGACCTTGATGAGGGGTACGGGACGGTGGGCAGTGAAATGGTTTCTCTGGGAATGTTCATGTCCAGATGCAGAAGATAAAGACAAATATAAGATAAATATTAAATCATTTTTTCTTACTCAGTTAAAGATGCTTATTTTTCCATTTGCAAAAGACAAAAATGAAAAGACAAAAATAAAATTAAAATAGCACTCGGAGAGCACAGACCTCTGCCTAGACAGATCAGTCCCCCCCATCACCACCAAAATTTAACCATTTCTTTCTTATGCCAGTATCAACATTTCCTGAAAATTTCATGAAAATCCGTCCATAACTTTTTGAGTTATCTTGCTAACAGACAAATAAACAAACTAGGAGCACTCGGAGAGCGCAGACCTCCGCCAAGGCCCATCAGTGGGCTCCCGTGGCCCCCCACCCTGATCACCACCAAAATTTAATCATTTGTTCCTTGTGCCAGTATCAACATTTCCTGAAATTTTCATCCAAATCCATCCATAACTTTTTGAGTTATCCTGCACAGACAGACAGACAACCAACGCTGACAAACACCTTACCTCCCGGCAGAGGTAATAAACTTTGGGATCTTAAAGCCCAGCAGGTACCAAGCGTTGACGCCGCTCTTAATAGAAAATCCACTTTGCAGGCCCATTAGTGGTCTGCAGAGGCAGATTCAGACTCTTCTATCCATCCCACTGCTCAGCCTCCCCGCTCATTCATCAGAAAACAGTCGTACTCCGCTCGCCGCACACAGTCTCCTGGCGCGTCGGCCTGTGAATCTTCCTGGAATCACTTCCTGGTGAATTTTGCCACGTTCACATTAGCATACCACAATGGGCGCCATGATTAGCACATTCTAAATTGATTACCTTGACGAATATCTTGCAGCGTTGCCCACCGAAACTGGCAGAACCACTGAAAAAAACCGTCAGAATGAATGAACGCCTTAACGTCTCTCATTCTTTCGCGCTTTATCTTCCAACTGCCGACACAAAAGCGCGGCTCTGCAAACATGGCAGAGCCTACCCTACATCTGGGTTTATACCTCCTGAGCCACGATGAGGGGGAGCAGAGCGCTTTGTCTGTTTAAACAATAAACCACCTGTTTTCCGAGCGTACACGCACCGTCGGATACTTGTGAATAATTACTCGTGCCATTGGTTGTTCTTTAGTGTAACAGTTGGTAAGTGCTAGGCAACATTGCTTGCAATCAAGGCCTGATTATCTACACGGTGTGAGAACATTTCAGGGAAATTGCAGTCAGATTGAACCGGCGCACGGCAAATATCAAAATCACACCCGGAGCAAATGGTAGTCTGTGGGTGTAATCTGCCGTTCAGACCGACGAGTTCAGCGAAAGACTTCGGAGGCAGCGACGACGTGGGGAGAGAAAATTGTGTTTCGCTCAAGGAGAGAAATTATATGTAGTGCACTGCAGCAAATAAATAAACATTCATGATTAAATAGTAATTATTGATTAAAAAAAAAAAAACGAAAAAATGTTCTGAATTTAAATGCTTACAGCTTTTATAAAACTAGTGGTAAATGTTATGTTAGAGATTTTATTACTTCAAAGCATCCTATCGCTTTTTATTATATTCTAACAAATTTTTTTTTTTTTATATAAATCAAAATATTTATTGATTTTCTGGTGTGAAAGAAAATATTCAATACTTCTTCAATTGAAGACATTTTGTTAATACAGGAAACAAACAACAAACTCCAAACAACCACAACAACAAAACAAGACAGAAAAAAAACAAAAAAACGGAAGGAAACCCCCCCAAAAAAAGAAAGACAAGGACCATTGATTTACTGCCTTTAGAGACACAATCTGCTATTTTATCCACAAGATAAAACACTTTTAGGTGTGTATGTTTACATTAACTGAAAGTGAAATGTAGATCATATAAATGTATTCACTTCACATCCATTCCAAATGTAACATAGTTCATCAGTCCATTTTGACCAAATAGTGAAGTAAGATTCCTTTTGACCCTTAGAACATGATGTTAACTTCTCCAGAATGTAAATGTCCTGTACGATGTCAATCCATTCTTCTGTTGTGGGTGTTTCAGGCTTTAACCATTTTCTAGTGACAGTCTTTTTACTTCTGCCAAAAGTATTAACAACAGTTGTTTTTTTTTATCTTAGAAAAGCTTAATTTTAATACAAACTTAATCAACTTTCTATTGAAAAAATAAATGCATTTTTCAGGAGGCTGGAGTTAATTTTAAAAATGAACCCCCTGAACCCCAACACCTGTTGGTGAAATTGTGGGGCTCACTCAGAGAACCACACCCACATATCCTGGACGTGTCCTCAGATCAGACCTTTCTGGGATGATGTATGTGTCGCTGTGGACACAGTTTTCAACCAAACATTTTCTAAAGATTTAAAGTTTGCTACTTTAGGTGTAATCCGAGAAACTTTTGAGGGAAATGATCGAAAATACCTCTTGTGAATTTTACTAACGGCAGCCATTAAATGCATCACTATTGTGGTGTAAAAAATTAGTATTAAAATCAAAAGTATTCATTTTATATACACATGGTCAAGAGTATTCATTTCATATTCAAAAAGTACTCATTTGCATGCCAAAAGTTAAATTTCAGTACAATGTGACGGTTGTAACAGAGTGGTTGACTTTTTTCCTGGGAGACCCACGAAAAGAACGAACACGTGCAGCCATTGAAGGAATACGTGAATTCATGCAAAGTTACAAAACAGGGCGGGCAGAAAGAACATGAGAGCTCATGGAAAGTTCCAGAAAACATGGTGTGCAAAAGAAGTACACGTGAGTGGACATTTTTGAACATTCTGGAAAGTACCTCACATTTTCTGTGAGAAAGTTACATATGATAATCAAATACTGGGAATTAGTTACATATGTATATGTTTTATGTTTATGTTTATGCATTTGGCAGATGCTTTTTTCCAAAGTGACTTACAGGGGATAACCAATCAAATCACTAAGTCAATCAAATTTTATTTATATAGTGCCAGATCAAAACAAAAAAGTTCTTCATGACACTTTATATATAGAGTTGGTCCAAACCAGACTCTGAGCCAATTTACAGAAACCCATCAGAATCCTCCAGGAGCAAACACTGGTGACTGGTGACAGTGGAAGGAAAAAGTTCCCTTTAACAGCAGAAACCTGGAGCAGAGCCAGACTGAGGAGGATGCTTTTGACCAATCCTGACCGACACCAAAGAAACCTCATCCTATTGGGGACAAGCTGAGAGGGGGGTTTCCGACATGACTAGATTAATGTTCAAAATATGATAAAAATGGGTATGGTTTATAGCTAAACCCAACCTACTTATGACGATATAAAAGTGGTCTCCCAGAGCGAAGAGTCAGTTGTTTCTGCAGATGTCACCTTCAGTGTTTATTTTGTGTGAATAAACACTTTGTGCAGCTTGAATTCTGCTCAATCTCGGAGTTTGTCTTTGGCTCTGTGTGACTGTTAGTTGACAAAGTTCCACTACTAGATGGGAGTACAGAGACAGAAATACAACAGGGCAAGAGCGTCAAAAAGACCAGAGAGGTCTCCCCTTGTTATGACCTGGGTCATAATTTGTCCATTTATCTGTGTATGTATGTGTTTTCTATTAGTGTGTGTGTTCTCCTGTAGGTGTGCTGTGCCCTTTTTGTGTCTGTTTGTTTGCAGGACGCTGATTGGTGGAGGGTGATTGCCCGGCCCCTTTAAAAATGGCCCCAGAGCTTCTGTTCGTCCTCTCTCTTGCCTCCTGCCAGCTCTCAACCCTGTGTTCTGTGTGTGACCATCAGTCTTCATGTGCTGCTGTGACAATTCGATTGTATATAGTTGTAAATAGCATTTTTGGTAAATAATAATAATAATAATAATAATAATAATAATATAATATAAACTTTATTTGTATAGCACCTTTCATACAGAAATTGTTGTCCAAAGTGCTTCACATTGATTGAAAAATACAATATTAAAATACATTAAGATTTGATTATACATCAAGAAATAAAATGAAATTTGAGAGAAATACAAAAATAAAAATATAAAAACAGCGTACATTAAAATATTTGATTATGCATAGAATTTTTGAAGTGAAATGCAATAAAATAAAAATTAAATTAAAATATGTGATTATGCATAGAATTTTTGAAGTGCAAGAAATAAGATGAAATTTAAGTAAAAACAGAAATACAATAAAATAAAATAAAAATAAAAACCACACATTCCTGGTTCCTGAATTGAGACCCCATTTTTATCTCCTTTCAAAGGCTAATGAGAATAAAATTTTTAATTTGGTTTTAAATATATTCAGTGAACTGGCTTCTCTCATGTCTTTTGGAATTGTATTCCAAACTTTGGTGCATAGTTAGTAAAGGCTGCATCCCCATTTCTTTGTAATATTTCTGGGAGTTGCTAGTAAACCTGCGTTTGATGACCTCAGTGTTCTAGTTTGTACATAATTGATCAGTGAGTTTGCAATGTAACTTGGTCCGGTTCCATTTAGAGCTTTATTGTGAGGAGTAGTATCTTAAAATCAGTTCTGTAGGTTACCGGTAGCCAGTGCAGGGAAACCAACACTGGAGTAATGTGCTCTCTCTGTAAATTGATCCTTTTCTGGTAGGGGAGGTCAGCTTCTGTTATTTTCCTGTTTTCTCCTGTTTTTGGTTAGGAAGTTAGGTAAGTTTTCTGTATTTTATTTTGTGCGTTTATTTTGATTAGGTAAGTTAGTTGAACTAGAAGAGATTTTGTTTGTTGTTTTAGCCGCTCCCTCCCCTAACCCTTCCTTAGTTGTTTAGTTAAAAAAAAAAAATAGTAATAAACAGTGTGAACTTTAGTTTCAACTGACGGTGTGCTTGGGAGCTGGGAGGGGACAAAAGTGAGCATATTATGTTCACCCTGGTGAACCCCTAGGCTGGGGTGTAACACACTCACGGTCGTAAATTTTACACAACACTATCAAGTGACTGAAAAAATCAAATCAAATTTTATTTATATAGCGCCAAATCAAAACAAAAGTTATCTAATGACACTTTATATATAGAGTTGGTCCAAACCAGACTCTAAGCCAATTTACAGAAACCCAACAGAATCCTCCAGGAGCAAACACTGGTGACTGGTGACAGTGGAAGGAAAAAGTTCCCTTTAACAGGAATAAAACCTGGAGCAGAGCCAGACTGAAGCCCACATAGAACATATGGACTGAGAAGTGAGGGAAATCTATCAGATGGAGCAGATTACTTATGTACTTAGAATTCAGGGAGAGATTTACAAAGAGATGGAGCCCATGATTAAGCTTTTAATGCAATAAGCCACAGGTGTCAAACATACGGCCCGGGGGCCAAATCCGGCCCTCCAAAGGGTCCAGTCTGGCCTTGGGATGAAATTGTGAAATGCCAAAATACACTGAAGATGAACAATCCTTTTAGTTCAGGTTCCACATTCAGAACAATTCAATCTGCAGTGGGTAGGACCAGTAAAATACTATCAGAAGAACATAAAAATAATGTCAACTCCAAATGTTTCCTTTGTAACTGTAAATATTTTCATGTATTTACACTAAAACAAAGTATAATTTTGCAAAAAAAATATGAATAACCTGTAATGTCTTAAGAGAAGTCAGTACAATTTTAACAAATTCTGTCTGTTATTCAATGTTTTGTGTGTTTGTAGATCCACTGTGATCTGTAAGTTCTAATGCACATGTGGAAATGATAAACTGAGGCAGGATATTGTTAAAATTATACTTGTTTTTTTCAGTTTGTTTTATTATTCACATTGTTTGAAAGGCTAGTTTGTAAATGTAGACCTTTTCATAATGTAAATTATTTT